>NC_052051.1:154119256-154121756 GCF_903992535.2 Arvicola amphibius
TACTGCAGCTTTCTGAGACAAGGCATGCCCTGAGTGATCATTCCTATCCTGCCTCAGTTTCTATCGAAGCCAGCGCCGTTCTCATACACCTCACAAGAGACCTTTATCTAAAAGGGTATGCACTGTGCTCCAGATTGGTGCTTTTCCCCTAGAGATGGAAAGTGTAGTTTCCGTCTGGGTAACTACCAGATGGGTAGTTAGATAAAGCAATGCTGCCATCTAGAATCTTCTGTGCATAAAATGTTCCCCTGTCATGTTCATATGCAGTGACAGTCATTCACCTGAGTAGCTCACATCTTGAGCGCTAGTTAGCATACAGAAGGAAAACCAATAATAATGTTCAGCTAAGCAAGTTTGGACGATGGCAAGAGTCTGTGAGATCATCAAAAGAAACATGATTCCAACACCCTAGCCAGCTCCTACCAAGTCACCTTGGCTACCTGTTCCCCCTCAGCCTTCACAGTCTTTCAGTAGCCATGTCCCATGTCATATGTGGAGCCTGTTCAGAGGGATGCTGACCCTCACTTGCTTAATCAAATGAATGGTTCCACTCCAATCAGTTTTTATATAGGAGGGGAAATCAGTTTGGAAAGGTGTAGTTGATCCTTGACCTGTACTCCCAAGGATGTTAGTACCTGGTTGTCAAGTACTACCTCTGCTTTGGTGCCAGGACAGTATCTGTTTCCTGAGTGTTCTTGCTAGCTTAGGTCAGGCACATCTCATTTCCTATCTGAACACACAAAAATCGTAATTTTACATTGTCTCCAGGAAACAAACAATTTCAGTTCCCTACTACATGCATGACAGCACATTTTTTTTACCTGTCTTCTCATGGCTGTGTTTGCTTTTGCTGAGATCAGGACTCTGTGACTGGCTCATAGTTTATCCAACCACATTCTTGCATGTGGTTTATAACTCTGTTTCCATCCCTGCCACTGAGCCCCAGACTCCACCAGTTTCTCCCTTTAGAACTCCCCTGGGGTTTGGCTCAATTCTCACATAGAGCACACCTTAAATGGGAATGTGTCTTCTGATTTCCCTGATTCATTCCTTCCCATATTTCCTATACAGAAAGTGGTAGCATCATTCCACCAGTCAGTCATGGACGATGCCTTCTGCATCCCTGACCAACTCCCTCAGAATTAAACGTTCTCAAGCCTGCCTGACTCTTGTCACGGTTTCTTCCCGTGTGCTTCACAACTGTGGCATCTGCTTCCACACAGTGACTGACAGTGTGGTACCAGAAGTGTAGGTGCTACATCATTGCATGTCTCTCTGGAAACATCCTAGTGGGGGGTTCTTCCTCCACAGAGTATAATTTTCATATTTTATATATTCTCTGGAAGATAGCCTAGTCAGCCTTATTTTGTGGTTTTAAGCCTTCTCAAATCCATCAATACACAACTGAAAGAGCAAATGGGGGTTTTTGAAGTAGCAGAAGAACTACTATATATCTACAGTATATCTAATACTCTATAGTATGTCTACTACTAACTGTATCTATACTTTATCTACTACTAACTATATCTATACTACATATCTATACTATATCTACTACTAACTATATAGTAAAACTCAGCAGCCATGTCACAGCGGGAACTCGACAGTGGGCAGAGTTCATTCAGAAGATAACTACAGCAGTGTCCAGGTGGAGCTCTGACTCTCTTTGGTAGGAGCAGAGGGCATGGCTAAACATAAGACAGATAAATTAGCCAGAAAGAACTTATCGGACATCACAGCAGGGCATTGGAAATAGTGGTTGGAGTGGTAGTGTGTGTGTGTGTGGGGGGGGTGTTCTACATGGTATTTCAAAACTTAAGCTAGATTCATGTTTTTTTAAACCATCCAATCAAATGTTCTTTAAGGATAAACACAATACTGAGGAGGCATTTCTGAAGACAGGAGCTGATTTAATCAATCACCAAAGATGGAAAAAATAAAGACAAAATCCAGATACGATTGATTAGGAAACCAAAGGATTCCAGAAAGTGGCTGTCCTATAGTTGGCTTCTAGCAGAGACAGCAGGTGGCTTTGGCTTAAGGATGACAGTCCCTTCCCTGAACTTGTGAGATGGCCTGTAAGAAACTCTGACATAGAAGATGAAGATTCCAATCCCACACATCTAAAAAGAGTGAGGAAACTGATTCCACGCGAGAATGCACTAAACTCCATGCCGAAGCTCACTAAGAAAAGAAAAAGACAACAAAGTAATATTCTAACAGCCAATAAATAACATGCTAGAAAAAAATAGCCTACATGATCCCATGGAAATGCAATCAGCTCTTTCAAAATTAGGTCTAAAACAGGAGGAAAATGGTGCAAGCTCTGGAAGAATATAGACTACAATTGGGGAATGAAAGAGATTGCCAGAACCAAAACACAGAAATTGGATGATAAAGTCTAAAGATTTGGAATAAAAAAGAAATATTCCTTGAGACTCCTTGAGACTTAGCACTAAATTAAAATGAACACAAGAAAAAATAAGTAGAACACATGGTT
>NC_052051.1:154126756-154251756 GCF_903992535.2 Arvicola amphibius
AATTTCCAACTGTATTTTTTTTTAAGTAAGGACTGTGGTGGTTGCCACTACAATACCTTAAGTTACAGACACCGTAGTTTCTTAGGCCTACGTCTCACCAGGAACACCTACTCTGCTTGGGGCCAGGTCCCCTTTCTGATTTAGGGACATCCAAGGATTCTTCTGAAAACCTGTGTGTTCCTCTGTGGAAGCCCAACCAATGGGGACTGATGACCTCACTTCTGTTTCAGGGTTTGTCAGAGGGCAAGGACTTCCCCTGTGCACAGGAGAAAACACATGTAGACCATGCAGACATGAGCAGTGTAGTCAAGGCCTCTTTCTAGTCTTCTTCTTGCAAAATAGGTTGGTGTCAAATTAGTTCAAGAAATTAGCCAGGGCGAATAAGGACTCGCAAAACCCTTCTGTATCTCGGGAAGGCATGACTTCCTGTCCACAGTCATGGGGCCGGTGTGTAGCCAGAAGAATCATAATAGGATCTGCTAGAAGAAAGCCTAACAAAGAATGTGAGAGGAATTTCTGCAGGTTTCCTGATTCCAGTGCTGAATGGCAGGGCTCTGGGACTGGTGTGAAACGGACACAAGGCATTGCCTTGCTGCTTCAGCCACGGGCGTGCTGGCCTGGAAGCTTAACTCCCGGAAGAGGAGGAAGAATAAGTGGGTATCTATGGCTCATTTCACACAGCACCCCACATATTCTACCACCCCAGCAAATTCCAAGTCAGGAGATGTCATCACTGACCTCCAGATGAAGAAACTCATATCTGAGCTGGGAGGCACAAAAGATAGAAACTCGCCAGACTCACAAGTGAGATTTAGGAAGTCAGATTTTCTAAGAGGTGACTGTAGGGTCCCTTGGGAGAAAATGTTGGGGTTGTACCGCAGCTCAGTGGCTGGTCTCGGTCTCCCACTCACTGGGAAAGTGGTGCCAGAAGCTCAGACACAAATGTAAGATCAAGAGACAGAAATACTGACGCCCCAGTCCGATCTGTACACATTGCCTACATGTTTACAAATGTCATACTGCACCTCAAAATGTGTAGCTAGTAAGTGAATTAGGAAACTCAAAATGTGTTTGAGATGAAAAGAAGTTGACCTTGTGTTTCCTCTCAATACAAATGAAGTTAAACTTCCTAAAACTATCTCGATTAAAACATTGATATACACTAATTTGTTTCTTTTTTTAAAGTATCAAACAAAACTTAAAGTATCACTAAGAAATTTTCAAATACAATGTTATTTACTTAATGCTTGCTCTTGCCATCTCTCCATCATTTCTGCTCTCCTGCTTCCTCTTGTAATCTGCCCTGCTACATTCCTCTGTGTGTGTGTGTGCATGAGTGTGCATCCAGGAGAGAGAGAGAGAGAGAGAGAGAGAGAGAGAGAGAGAGAGAGAGAGAGAGAGAGAGAGAGAGGACATTGATGATATTAAAACTCACAAGGCCCTCAGTCATCATCACAATCCTTATAGGTGTCATTTTTCTTGAGATTTCCCCACACAGAAGCAGACATGAGCAAATGGATATTGTCCATCTAACCCAGAGCTGCTTTGATGGCTGCAGGAGAAACCATGCAGCTTGGTAGAGCCTGGACCCAGGAAGCTATATCACTGTGGATCACTTGACAGTCACTAAGGAAATAATATGCGAAGAGAAGCCCAACTATACCTGTGGAGATGGTTCAGTAGGTAAAAGACTGGCCACATAAATCTGAGGACCTGAGTCTACTTTGTCCCACATATGAAGGCTGGGCATGGCAGTGCACACCTCTAGTACCAGTGCTGTGTATCAGAGATAGAAGGCTCCCTGGAGCCAGCGTACTGAACGCTGAATGACAAGCTAGTGGTGCAGCAAGAGGCCACACTTTAAACAAGGTAAAGAGAAACCAAGAATGATATCAACAGATATACCCCGGGCTCTTCTCACATATGCATTTGTACTTGCATCCATGTGGCTATCATCCACGCAAATATATACACAATATACACATATGTGCATAAGCGCTCTCTCTCCCTCTCTCTCTCTCTCTCTCTCTCTCTCTCTCTCTCTCTCTCTCTCTCTCTCACACACACACACACACACACATACACACACACACACACACACACACGCACACGCGCACGTGCGCGCGCTCAGAAAACCAACACATTTTCTATCATATGTCATCACAAAGGCAGCCACAAGGGTGCTTAGAATCACACTCAGTCACACTCAGTTTCTCTAGGGACACACTCTGGTGAGCAAGGTGGGATGGAAGAACAGATCTATGAAAATCTGGAAGTGGATAGCACTGTCCCAGAATGGCTGCCCTTTCCAAAACAAAACAATGAAATGAGTTTAGTTAAAGAGATTTCAACTTCTGAAAGGCAAATTTGATTCTGAGAGAGGTTTTCAGATTCTACACATGTGTGCACATGTGTGCAGCCGTGCTTCTGTGCCACTCCGAGGCAAGCAAATGAACCGTTCCACCGATCACTCATCTCACGTGGAGCTGCAATGAGATTTGGGAGCAAACTGCATGCGCTTGAAATATTAATGGTTGCCATTGACCAAAGCAACTCCAGTGTTCTGTTTTTGAAGACGATGGCTTATAAAAAATAATCTCCCCTCAAAGAAACTCCAATCAGCTCCTTAATATGCCCCTGCCAAATATCTGTTGCCTAAGCTAATCGATATAAATGGTCTCTGCAATTAGAGACAGCTCTGGGGTTTGTAACACCCACATTCTCCTAGGGAGGGCGTCAGGCCAGGTCTGTGGGCTTCGACAGAACGCACATCCTCTCTGGCATGTCAGCCTCCTGAGCAGGGATTGGCAGAGAAAGGCAGGTCTGAAGGCCTGGGTTCTTGTACCATGGACTCTCCTGCCGCAGGGAACATCTCCTGAGATGATTCAGTTGTTCAGCTCCCAAATGAGGGGGAGGCATGAGGAATCTAAGCGGGCACACAGTGGGATGTTTTCCATCGACTCAGGGATTCCTGGCTCAGTGAGTGTCAGGTGTTGGATTATACACAAGGCTGATGCATGTTTTATCTCCTTGGATGCCTTCAAGTAGGAAATGTTTTGTGGGTTTTCTTGAATATAAAGTGGATATATGATTACCAAAGAGAAGCTACATGCACAGGATAAATCATAATGTATTTCATTTATTAATCACAAAGACTATGTTGAGGGCACAGGATGCAGTGCCATCAGGTTGATAGCTGCTTGCCTTCCTCACAGTCATGGGGACAAATAGGGCTTCCCTCACCAGTATTTGACTCTTATGGACCATGCTGTAGACGGCAATCTTCTGCCTGGATCAAGTGACTGTTTTTCAAATACCTGTTTGCATTATAGTTCTAGAATTTTTGGGTCAGAGAACCTACACTATTATAAAGTTTTTGATAAATGTGATGAACTAGTCAAAATGAAGGGACACCTGTAATATCACCAGAGGGTGTGTGTGTGTGTGTGTGTGTGTGTGTGTGTGTGTGTAAGTTCATCTGTTCAAGGGTCCTGAAAGGCAAGATATTGTTTCTAACCAGTGTGCTCCCTAATCTCCAACATGTGGTAACAGTGACCATCCAGATGCTCTGTGGCCTCCAGTTCTAGGAGGTGCATTTATGCTGGTGTTGCACCATCAGCCTTCTTCCTTTTGTTCCTAGAAGGAAGGTAGACACTTGTGGAGAATCTAACATAATACCTTTCAAGAGTTGGCAAGTCATGTGTGAGTAGGAAGACCACATCCAAGTAACTGAAGGTGGAATTTTATTGTTGGATACTCTAATATCTGTCCTTAAGTTGTCTGAAGTCACCCTTCATAGACTTACTTCCCAAGTGGACAAGGTCTGTCACTTCTGAAAGGGAAAGAGTAATACAGAGAAGTGACATCTATAGGTCATCCTCCAACTCTTTACTTCATTGATCTGCAGTCTGGAACCTTCTCACATACATCTGACAGGTGTCTCCTGCTATGGCTTCAGCTCCATACATGTTCAGTGATCACTGATCCACAGAAAGGACTTCACTGTGAATGGAGATTATTTTTTTGTTTCCCGGCCACCCAGACACAAATAATCACACAGAAACTATAAGAATTGCATCATTGCTTGGCTAATGGTTCCGGTGTATTCCTAATTAGCTCATACATCATAAACTAACCCATTTCTATTAATCTATTTATTACTACAAGGCTGTGGCTTACCAGTAAGGTCTGGCATCTTTTTTCTTCAGCAGCTACATGGTATCTCCTTGACTCTGCCTTTTTTCCTCCTCTATCTCTGTTTGAATTTCCCACCTTGCCATATTCTGCCCTGCCATAGGCCAAAGCAGATTCTTTATTAACCAATGGTATTAAACATATTCACAGCATACAGAGGGGAAGCTAATATCATCAATCAGTGGAGCATGAGACTCCTAATCTTAGGGTCATGGGTTTGAGTCCCACGCTGGATGCCAAAATGAAGAATGATTAATATAAACTCACAAACTGAAATTGGGGTTCAACCTAAAGGTCAGAAAAGCAAAACAGTCAGCCACTGGCTCTTACTTCTACTGCAGTCCAAAATAGTGATCCTGCCTCCAAGAATCTCAGAATGAGACTGATCCTGAGAGTTGTCTCCTCCCTTCTTATTATAATCCTCTCTGGGACTGGGATTAAAGGCATGGCTCTGCCTGGTTTCCATGGTAACTAGTGTGGCTACGAGATTAAAGGTGTATATTACCACTACCTGGTCTGTAAGGCTTATCAATGGGGCTGTTTTACTCTCTGATCTTCAGGCAAGCTTTATTTATTAAAATACAAATGAAGCACCGTTACACTCCACTGCAGCAGGAGTCACACTGAGAAGAGGTATTTGTTGCTTTTTCAAACCCAGATTCTGTCACCTTCATTAATTTTTCTGAGAACCCCAAGTCTATCTAATGGAAAAATGTGCAGATGTATGTCTGCCCATGTGTGCACACATGCCCCTGTGTGTACCGGTGTGATTACATGTGTTTGTGCATAAATACATCAGAGAACATTCAACACTGACAATAGTCCCAAGAAGAAAGAGGCAGTGAGGTCCCTGTGCTCTCCTACAGGGGCTCACTTTAACTGCCCACCTCCCTTTCCTTCATGTGCTCTGTTGGGTGTGTCTAAGTCCAAACTTGATACTTCTGGGGTGTAGATCCCCTGTCTCTGGGGGACATTCTATTCTCTGAAATGCACCCAATTTTACCACTTCCAAGAGTGAATTTTTCACACCTACCATTTCTGGTTGTACCTGTCAGCCTGTCCACAGTTCCATGCAATGCCAGGACAGCCATCTCTACCATGAGCTGCTGATTCCCCTCTATCCTCTCTATCCTCTCTGTCTCCATAGCCTTCATTCCTTTATCGTACACTTTAGCAGTGGTTAAGCAGCCAGTAGGGATAAAGGATCTCATTAAATCCACCTGTCTAGATTTTATGGTCAATGAAGAGCCACTTTTGGAGGAGTGGGTCTTGGTGTTAGGATAGCCTGAAAATTTAGATATGGTTTTGACTTCCATGTGGTATGAGGAATGATGTCTCTCTCTTGTTTTTATCCAAGAGTAATTCTTTTGATCCCCTGAATCCCAGATTTCAAGTCTGTGTGTCAGGGCTGGTGCTGAGGATGAGACTCAGGACATGCCTGCTGGACAAGAGCACCAGCACAAAGCTGTGCCCAGAGCCTCTGTCTGACGCTCATCCAAAGGCTCTAGTAGAAGGATTGTCCGGGGGAAGGCGGAAGAAGATAGACATCCAATGTGGGAAACTGTGTGTTGTTATGAGTGCTTCCCAGGGCTCGGGTGCTGAGAGACTGCTGGGAGGAAAGAGAACGGACTCGGGATAGGCATGTTGAGAGGACTTGTCCACTGGGAAAGAGTCAGTCATGGGAAGTAGTGTCACATTGCATGCTTTCTAACACATCTGAAAATGTCTATATACTGTGCTCAGCATTGCTGGCCTTCTCCTAGGTGTGTAGTGTTCACCAGGTGATCTACAAGTAACACCCACAGTACTCACAGAACACTGGGTCTCTTCAGTCCTCCATCTCTGAGAGTGCAAGGAACATCAGTCAAAGCCACAGGCCAAGTAATATGAACTTCAACTTTTCTTCCCTTCTCCTCCTCTCCCTGTCTCCTCCCTTCTCTTTCCCTTCTTGCTCTTCCTTCTCTTTTCTTTTTAAGGGCAGAGGGAAGGGCTTAAGCTTCCTCAGCCTCAGCTCAGTACCTTCTGTTCCCATAGGATTATGGGTATACAACTAGCAAGGTCAAAAATTCCTAAAAATAAATTTCTTATCTCTAGCAAGGGTTTTTTTTTTTTATGTTTCAACTTTTTGGATTTTTATCCTGCCCTTCTGAGGAAATTAAAATGGACCGAAGAATATGTCTTTGTAATTTTTGAACTGCTAATCTACGACACAAACGCCTTCAAGTTATTGTGTGGTGAATCAGGGAAGAAAAGGATATCGTCGTGGACTGTCCATGTCCTGTCTGCTGTGCTATTAAGAGTCTACAGTGCAAGTGCCGGTTTTCAGATGACAAGAGAAGCTTCACTGGCCATGCCATTCGGGTCCTTGTAAAGAATCTGCAGTGAAGCACCATGGAGACTACGCCACTTGATGGTAGAGGAACTGATAGCTTATGTCTTTCCATCTTTTGGAAGCAAAGAAATAAAACTTGTTTTGCTTGCCACCTGTCTGTCTGCCTATCTCCTATTTATCCATCATCTAACTCTCTCCCCATTCTTGTATATGTGTCTGTCCGTCTGTCTATCCTCTATTTATCCACCATCTAACTCTCTGTTCTTGTGTATGTGTCTTCATATTCTCATTTCAATGGCTTTAGAAAAGTCGACACACAACAAAGATGTAACTGACATTCATACCATGACATCAAGACTGTGGTAAAATGTAGGGCCTCCGAGTTCAACCATGGATGGAACTTCCTTTTGCCTTGGAAATCATCCCTGCCTTTTAAGCTTTCTGTCCCCATGGGAAGATTGCATGAGATTGTATTTGCACATTTTTAATGTACACAACGCACAGAATTTGTTGCTTGAACGTTGCTTTTGACCTTACCTCCCGTTCTTCCTTGTCTTCTCTTCAGGTTCTTCTTATTGCATTTCTATGTCCTTCACAGTCACCCTGACAGTGGGATGTTGTATTTAACACTGGCCCCTGTGTTGATTGTCATGAAATATTGCATATATTGTACATTTCAGATTCCCCTCTTCTTAGACTGAGCACCAGCCAGCCACACAGAGATGGATTTCAAATGTGTCGTCAAGGAGCAGGTGCCGGGACTGTCTTCTGAACCATTGCAGAAGAAAACAAACTCAAGTTTGTCACCAAGTGAGTTTTGTACAGAAGATCAATAAGTATAAAATGAGGATAAGTTTTATAATGCTATTTTTAAGTTTGCTAACTAGATAATTGCTTTTTTATGCATGGTAAATGTAATAAAATATAAGTGGCATTATTTATCTTACTAAGATGAATGAATGAATGAAAGTTTCTATGAATAGATATGCACTGAGCACTCACATTTATTATTAATTCTGAAAACACCTTACAGCCATGCTTTTACCCATAACTCAATGGTAATAACCTGTGGAAATCTGGTGATAGATTCAATTTGCACTCTCCAGAGTCTACAGTGAGGACTGCTGGGTCAGACCCACCACAGCAGAGCTAGAACTGAGAAGAGCAGTATGCCATTGAGCCTCGCAGAACTCATATGTAGTTAGGGGAACACTGTTGGTGGTGGTTGGTTTTTGAGGTAGAGTTTCAGTCTCTAGCCCAGGCTAACTCTACACATGGCAATCCTAAGCATCCCAAGCATTGTGATCACAGGCATGAGCCACCATGTCCAACTCAGGTGAGCGGCTTCTAGAGTTACAAATGAAATGAACTTTTTATAGTTCCTTGGAGAGAAGAGCAGTGGACCCCTTTTTCTGTTTTGTAATAGCTTCAAAGTACAGGAATTAGTTCACAGGCCCCAGTTCCCTGTCAACGTTGGGCATCTATTGCTTCTTCACTGATTTCAATAAGTATTTTGAAAATGGCTTCTCCGAGAATTCCCTGGGCCTAGCTGGGGCCTGAGTGTGGTGGAGGAGGGAGAATTCCCATCATGTGAGAAAGGAATGGAGCACCTATGTGAACATCTGTGGATCACTCCCTATGGAAACGAAAAGGCAGGGATGGTTATATTTGTGTCGTGAAGCATGGAGTTCTGGGTGTTGTCTTGACATTTCTGAGTCTCACGGCTCCCAGTACCCTAAGTTTCCTTGCTCCTACAGGATGCACCCTCAACCAGCAGGTGACCCATCATCACCTACATCTTCTCATTTCCATGCTCGTGTGTACAATCTTCCACCAGTCTCCCCCATCCTGTTGGAGGAACCAGGCCTTCCTCCCATGGTCTGCTGTCTGCAGCTATGTCAGCAACAGCCCTGTGGGTCTCGCAGTGAAGAGCTGCCATTCTAACCTGAGTAAATATGACTCACGGAAGCTACCATATCCAACTGCCCAGGTACCTGTGTGCTGGCCAGCATCACTAGTGTTTTGGACAGGATCCTTCCAACTATTGGGTGAGTGAAAGGAAATTCAAACCCACCCAGTGTGGGGTTCTAGAAAATCTCTCACGTTAGGACTCATTTCTTTCCCATGCCCACGATGCTCTCTGACTTATTTCTTTGGTCACCACTGTATTTCAGCAAAAAGTCAGGAAAAGTTTATTGTTAGTAATTATAGCTTTGTCTCTTTGGAAAAAAACCTACAGCCTGTGAGCTAGTTCTGATGCTTCAAAGTTGTTGTACCCAATCCGAGAAGGCTACTGATATGTAGGGTTCCAGAACATTCTTACTCATGAATCATGAGTCATTCACCAAGATAGACCCTCACTGAGGCAGTTTCTGAGCAAGAACAAACCAAAAGCAGAGAAGTTCATTGTGAGCCTCCCTTCCTCACCAAGATGGATTTCGCTCGCTCACAGGCACAGTGTGCCAGCTGGATGCAGAATGGGCCCCATTAAACAGATGTCGCCTGGCTACCAAAACCATCACCAGAGAATGTGAGAGCCATGTGAGCGGTGAGCGAGAAGTTTAATTCGCCTGCAAAGGCGTTTACACCCCATTCCATCTAATGTGCTTAGAATATAACAAGACCACTCTGTCATCGAGAGCGCTTTGTCTGTCCTAGGAAGGAGGAATCGATGCTTTTTTATCTCGCGCAGAGCCGTTTCTCCTGTTGGCTCTCTCTGGAATAGTCGCTACAGAAGCTGTGGATCAATGTATAGGAGCACCCGCTCAGTTCCTGAGCTACACCGCACATCTGTGCATTCCCAAATGAAGTTAATCACACCAAGTTCCCCCAGTCTTTTATCCACGAGAGATTTTTCAAAGGTTGAGTAATAGTAATAGCCACACTTTAAAGTTCATGTTCCACTCAGGCCTGTGATCCCAGAACTCAAGGGAACAAAAGGAAGATTACAAGTTCAAGACTAGCCTGGGAAATTTAGGGAGACTGTCTCAAAAGAAAAAGAAAAAGAAGAGCTTTGTTTGCTTAGTGCTGGAGCCCTTGCCTTGTATGCATGAGGCTGTGGACTCTCACTCCAATGACACACACACACACAGACACACACACACACACACACACCCCACATCATGTACCCCTGTTTTTCCTCATAAATCTTGTCAGGATGGACAAATACATTGCTTGTTTTTGTATATCAATTATGTTTTTAAACTTGCTGGGTTCTTTATTGCTTTGTTTTTCAACAGCATCTTTAGACTTTGGCATAAGTAGAAACAGATCTGCCTCAAATGTGATTGAAGAAGATTCAAGAAATATCTGATTGTTACAATGGGAGGAGAGGAAGTTCTGCAAGGTGTTAAGCAGACAGGTTTGTTCAGCAAAACAGGGGTTCTACATGGCAGAGCAAGGATCTGAGTTCAATTCTTCTCTGCCGAGTGTGGCCTGGCCTGCGACAGGGCAGCTGGAATAGAGGGTACACAGGCATTCACAAGGGACCCCGCAGGATCAGGCTACACTTTGGGAATGCAGTACTCTTCACATGCACACAGACTGAACCTGGGGTCATGACCCCACAGTAATGTGGCACCTCGGGGATAACAGAAGTGAGGTCTATCACCCAGTCACACTAGATATCCAGGAAACAAACACTTGGGAACCACAGAAAATAGATTTTTCCAAACTGGAAGCAAGCAAATCTGTCCATTCTAGGAAAACAATCATGTCCAGCCCATAATACCTTCACTCTCCTGAAAGATCCTAAAGCATCTCGACAAAGCCAGGAGGTTTTTATGTAGACTGAACAAACGCACCTTTGAGACCAAAGCTGATAAATCCTGATGCTGAAATATAAGTGGGAATAAGTGGTCAGAATCAATAGATCTCTAAAGAAAATTGTAGGGGGGTACAAAAGAGCGGGCTGTGTGTGTGTGTGTGTGTGTGTGTGTGTGTGTGTGTGCATGTGTGTGTGTGTACACGCATGCGCTCGTGCATGCATGTGCTCCCAGAGATCCAGATTTATACATATCACACACACACATGCACACACACACACACACCATCAACATACTCTGAGAAACAAAGCTAAAGAGCAACTTAGAATTTTCAAACAGACTATAGAACGCTTTGTCTATAAAAAAAAGGCAAAAGAATTCTCCAGCTGTGAAGCTGTGGTTTTAATTTTAGTTTTTGGGGTTTTTTTTTTTTTTTTAATGCTTTTCCACATTTGATTCCCGTGTTTTACACATCTTACTGAATGTGTGCACTCTGTTCATGACACAATGCAGGGTGTGTCTCGTGATACAGCAGAAACTCTATGGTTTAGGGAACTCAGGAGAGCGCCAGCGGTCTGTTTGGAGGGGGATTTGCCCAGCTGCTTCTGCTACAGTTAATCTCTTCTTTGATGTTCCCCTCACTCTCCTCATTTGGGCCTTCAGGCTCCAGGTGTCTCTGGTTTGTTCCTGTTTTGCGGAAGCATCAGTGACAGCAACCTAGCCCAATGGCTCATTTTATATGCTGCTCTCTGTTAGGTCTGAGGCCCT
Organism: Arvicola amphibius; assembly: GCF_903992535.2. Lineage (NCBI taxonomy): Eukaryota > Metazoa > Chordata > Mammalia > Rodentia > Cricetidae > Arvicola > Arvicola amphibius. Next base: position 154,137,815 of record NC_052051.1, read on the forward strand.
CACATCTAAACAAGATCTAAGGCCCTCACGCTCTAACCTATTGGGGTTGGGGACTTTCACATATGGTGTTGTGGAACACTGTCAAGCCCAGAAGAGGACAGGTGAGTCAAGTTTCCATTTCTGTCCCAAACGTCTGACAGGAGCTCTGTAAAAGCAGAAGGACTTGTTTTTAATGATTGGTTCAGAACTGTCAACCTAGAGTTACTTGGCTCCATTGTTTCTGGGTCTATGCCTGGTGAGACTGTGCCTAGCAGGGAAGACACTGGAGTAAAGAGGTTTATCTCATGATGGGCAGGAGACAGAGAAGCCAAGGGTGGAAGGGGCCAGTGAGAAGGCAAAAGCCCCTACTGACATCCTCCTCTAGTTAGGATCCATCTCCTACAGTTTCCATTCAATTTTACATCCATATATGGATCCAATCTTCACATAGGTCCCAGTTCCAGCACTGCACTACGCTAGGGACAAGCCTTTCCCACACATGGACCTTGGGGGGGAGCATTTCTGATCGAACCACCACAGTTTCTGCTGTATCACGAGCTATATTATTACCTGGCCCATTCAAAGCTAAACTGTGGAGGCTTTCAAATTAGCCAAGTTAACTGAAATTAACTTCTCTTAAATGGTATTTTAATAATTAAGTGCATCACATAGTTTATCTCCTTTAGTTTATTTCAGTCAAGTCTTGCGGTGGTACCTACTGTGGGCTGTGCAGTAGCAGACAGTGGTCTGAGACTCATGGCTGGTGCTCTGGGGTGACAGGTTAGAGGGTGGAGAAAGAACATCCCCCAAAGCAAGCCACCCAGAAGTGCTTATGGCATACTGAAGGCACTAGGCATCTCAGAACTCATGAGAGACAACTGGGGAGATTTGCTGTGGACACGCTGTAACTTGGTCACTAAAACTCACACTGGGACATTGCAGACTGTGCTTCCCAGACACCAGGGAACAAGTGACTTGCACACTAGGTAGAGTGTAGCTGCAGACTCCCCGTGGATGGGGCAAGCAGGTCCATGCACCGGGGAGCCTGAACACCTCCCTGATCTGCAAACCTTTGAGCACATTCTTCTATTTTGACTCACGTCTCAAACACTCTTGTTTCGTCTTTTACAACCACATCACGCTTCAGTAATTAACCTCATAGCGTTTGGTCTGGTGACTTTAGCAAAGACGATGACTCACTGGTAAAGGACAGCACTGTTTGTCTTGGGATGCACTTTATTTATGAAACTGTTCTCTTCCCACTGTAGCCTTGCAGTCTCCATCTAGAAGGAAGACCAGCACAGGCTGGGAAATCTGAGTTCTCGTATTATTCCCTGGCCCACTCAACATGGAGGACAGTGACGTTCAGTTCTCGGCACCTAGGCATTCCTCTGCTACTTTTTAATGTTTCATATCTCAGGCATTTGAGCTCATAAAATATTTTGTGTTGAGCTTCCTCCCTCTTCTGCTACTTTCCCCGAGGAGGAGCAAACATCTTATCATCCCAGGTAGGCACCTTGGCAGACAGAAATGATTCCACTCAAATCAAGGTTACTCAACTAATAATTTGAGTTACATACAGAAACATGGGTTACTCAAAGACAGGTGCAACATGGAAGGCCACTTCCAGCTGGGGTAATGACTCCTAAAAATTGCATCTCGGGAATTCTCTGACCAATACACAGGAGGCAGCTTGACTGGGGGACTTGCCTCTCACCAGCAAACTTTTACTGATTTTATAACTGGGGAGGAATCTTGTCAACTTGCAACCCCTTGAGCTTCCTGAGTCTTGTAAAGTATATGAATTTCCAGAAATTTCTGACTGTCCTCAACTTATTGAATCTCACAGGCCTCCCCTGACTCCCAGCAGGAGGGAATGTTTCATTAAAAAAAATAGTTATTTAACACTCATGTACAAAGAAGCCATTATTGACTAAAATAAGCATAAGATGAAAAAGCTGGCATTAACTGGTAAGTTGTAAAGAATATATTTAAATAGCCATACTAATTATATATGTGCACATTTTTTATTTAAAAATTTAAAACATCCCACATAGGAGCTCCAGACTGAGCTCTCAAGGTCCTGATGAGGAAAAATAAAAAAAAAAATTTAAACATCAGTTTTTGACTAGAAGTCAAGAAAAGTAAAAGTGAAAACAGTGGGCAAAGCTGTGCGCCATCTCCTCCCATCGTCTTGCTACTATTCCATTATGCAACACCAGTGGGTTTATCAAGTGCAGTACTTGGTTCCCTCCCTGCATGAGCCACTCTTGTTCTTGTTGGAGCTGCTGAGGGTAGCAACAAGTTTTAAGAGGCACCATGTCAGATACAGATGCAAGCTGAGGCACTGCCCTCGGTTTGATGCTCCGACCCTATTGTTATAAGCACACTTTTAGAGTGCTATAAAATACAATGGCTTCTATACCCAACCCTGAACTCTGGAATCCATGATACACTTGCTAGCTGACTTAGTTGATGGAGGAATTTTTACCAAGAACAACACTAGGTGATATGATTTGTCTATTTTTTTTTCTCTTTTATCCCAAACAATAAATTTGGCCAAACTATTGCTGGCATTTTACAGATGAGGAGAGCAGAGCTGAGCGAGGCTGGCAAGGAGCTTGGCAGCACTTGCAGGGTTAATCAGGTCCAAATTTGAGCAGTTTTTCTCGCATCAAGACCAATCCTACTTTTGCTCTTCTTGGGGCTCTCAACGGATGGAACACTTCGCAGTTTTGTGGGGTGATTAGAAAAGTTAAAGAAAAACATTGCAAGCTGTTTGAGGTCAATGATTCTTTTGGAGGCTGGCTGTCTCATTTGTATAAAAGTCTTTTCTTGTAAGGCTCCATTTACCAGTTTCCCATGCTGGCCCTACTCCAAGATCCTTCAGTTCTTCACATTACATTTCCCCAAATCAATGCCACTCCTTACCATTATCCTCGTCACCAACACCACCGTTTTCCCTACCACCACAGCTTCTGTCTCCATCACCTCTGACACAACCACCACCAGCACCAGGACCATCTCTGCTACCAATGCTACCATTACACCCATAGTCATTGTTATCACCAGCTCCATCACCACCACCGCTGCTACCAAAATCACTGTCATCATTGACAGCACCATCAGCGACCACCATCATGCCACCATCACTGCATCCAACATCATCATCATCAAGTTCACCACAAGCTTCCATCGTGACCACTGCCTCCACGGTTAACACTGCCATCACCCTCTCCATCACTGCGTCTGTCTGCAACATCTTAACCAGAACAGCTTTCTTTCATAGGTCAACGCCTATGATACCCAGTCATACTCAACCCATTGGGAAACAATGTCATTTACCCTTGGCTCATTGGCAACTCTCTTTACCGGGGTCACCAACAATTTCCAGAATGCATCTTTATGTCCGGTTTCTGTTTCACTGATGCATCACTCACCTGGAGCAGAAATTCCTTAAGCGCCACCCTAACGTTTCCTAAGCCTTCGGACTCCTCAATTGCGGTCCATCTCCAGTGCCACCTCTCTGTGTCATTAAGACACTGCCACCTCGTACTGTGAAGGGGATTCTCACATTTCCATGAACACTCTGTTGTATGCTCAACTTTGGACGGCCTAAAGTAATATCAATTCTCCATCAACTTGCGATGGCAACCTGCGGGAGAAGAGAAGGGTTAAAAAAAAAAGTCAGAGGTCTCCTTGACTCAGAGCTTCCTGAGCTTTAGAGGTAACTTCAGGAAGAAATTCACCCAGTGGGTGATTACGGTGGATAGCTGCTGGTTCAGCAGGACTAATTAGATAACAGACAGGAGGACTTCAATGCAGGGATGATTACTTTTAATACAATGCTGAGTTATTTTTAAGAGTGTGTGTCTGTATGTGTGTGTGCGCATGCATGGTATGTGTCTGTGTGTATGTTTGTGTGTGCACATGTGATGTGTTTGTGTGCATGTGTGTGTGTGTGTTTCTGTGTATATGTATGTGTGTGTGCGTACATGTGGTATGTGTCTACTGTGTGGAGGACAGAGAACAACTCTTGGGAATTGCTTCCCTCCTCCCACCTTGTTTTTGAGGCAGGGTCTCTCTTGTTCCTGCCACACTGCATGCTCTAAGCTAGCATCTGAGAGATTCTTCTGTCTCCACCTCCTTTTTACCATAGGGGTGCTGGGATTGCAGGTGTAAAATATCCTACTGAATCAGTTGTTTTCCATGAGCTCTGGGGATTGAATTGGTCAGGCTTGCTAGGTATGCCCTTTTACCCCTGAGTCATCTGACTGGCCCCTTTTGAGGAAGATTTTTAAGTGATGGCATGTTTTATCTGATGAGTGGCTGATGTCTGACTTTCATGTGGGGGAGGCAACCACAGCTGGAAGCGACCAAGCTATGGTATGGAAAACAAACCACCCTGTGGTGTTCAACTGCCTTCCATTCATTTTCTTCTAAGGACATAGCAAAACAACAACAGCAACAACAATACACACAGACACGTACGCCTATGTACTATGGACTAACGGGTCCCGAAGGGTCATATATGCAGACAGCTCCTCTGGATACCAACGGTCACCATGCACCAAAGGCACAAAGACAGCCATGAGTTAATGAGTTAAGATCCTGAATCCTGAGTTGTTATAGGCATGAAAGCCGAGTCTCCTGGAGGCTCTTGATGCGATCGTGACCTTCCAGAGGACTGAAGATATAACCTGCCCCTTGCCTCCTGGGAACCGGTGTTTTCTACCTCCTGCCACAGTGATTTCAGTCAAGTAAACAATGAAGTCATCGCTGTCAGGCGGGTTCATTCACCCAGCATTACCTTTGCTTTGTGAGGAATAAAACATGATGCTGTGTGTGGACCAGAGATGAGACAACGTGATGTGTCTGCTCCGTGGCGGCGTGTAAGAAGCCATGGTTGAGAGACATGCCCCAAGGAGGGAGACTGCACTCAAGGCAAAGGTGGACACTAACATTAGGGAAAGACAATATGGGGCGGCTGCAGATGGCATCTCCAACTTGGACTAGATAAAGACAGTTAATTATGCTCACGGATATTTATTACCCCCAAAGTGTCTAAATAAAATGTAGCTCTTAAACTATTACCCAAGTAAGCCCAATGATTTTTAACTGGCTCTTTTTACTTTGTATTGATAATCTGTAAAGAACAAACATACATAAGCACAATTTCTCAAAACACAACCGATTCCAAACGGCTTAATTTCGAAATGCAGAGAACATCCTGAAATCAAATGATGAACTCGGGTTCTCAGCCGACATGACCTTCACCAGAAGGTGGTTTTTGGTGGCTTTGAGTGAGTGCTCACCCTGACAAGACAAAATTTTATGTTTTTTTTTTCCTTTTTACAAAAATTAAATGGTTTGTCAACTAGAGAAGTCAGCATTAAAATCCTTTTATGCACTTCCATAAAAAATTAACCTTAACAAATAAACCAAGCTGAGAGGCACTTATCATTGCTTATCTCTTTGATTACTGTATATTAATTAAGATGTGAATTACTACTTGAAATAAAAGGGTGCCTGGGATCCCTAAAGAATTAAAAATGAATGCTTCCATGGGGAGACAATAAGGAGGGTGACTCGGGGAGCAATTGAAAAATGAATGTTTACTTTTAATGTTTTACTTTGCTATTTTCCTTAAAAGAAAATCCATATAAATTTATATTGTTTGCACTCTGCTTTCTCTGACAGTTGGAGATCGGCTGCTCCTCGGCATCGGGGTTTGAACGGCTGCGTGGCAAGGCTCAATAATCCGTCTCAGCCCAGGTTAAGTGATGGAATTCATTTAAATGCCCCAGAAGTAATCATCCACAAAGAGTACATTATTTCTCTTTTATGAATTTTCAAACCTAATACTGATGGGTGGCATGCAATTAAGCCTGATCAATATGTAATTTAGGTGGGCTGACATGTTTTCAAATTCTCAGAATATAGATTCTTTCAATATTGCAAGACCTTAGTGAAATACTTAGCTCTTAGAAGAGAGCTAAGACAGGTTAGTACAGTACAGAAGAAAAACAAGGTTAGTCAGAAGATATATGACGGAGCAATTATACTCCAAGACTTTTAATTTTTGAGCAGAAACCATAATTGGGAAATTGAGCTAGTGCTTCTTCCTCTTCCTCTCTCTCTCTCTCTCTCTCTCTCTCTCTCTCTCTCTCTCTCTCTCTCTCTCTCTCTCTCTCTCTCTCTCTCTCTGTGTGTGTGTGTGTGTGTGTGTGTGTATGTATGTGGTATATGTGTGGTGTCCCTCTTCGGTGTGTGTGTTTCTTATAGTCTCTGTTCTAACCAGGAATCAAGAGAAAAAAGATTTGCAGGGTTTTGTGAATGAATGACCAGCTTGGTAATTTCCATGTGCAAAAATATTCACAGAGGGGTTATAGCTACTAACCAAAGGGCTGTTGAAACTGGAGAGATCATAACACATTCATTCACAAAGATTTATTGCCCAGAATAAAAGGGAGTCCAAAATAAAAAAAAAAAAAATGAATGCACCCTCCCAGCCCCGTGGAGGGTGGGATTACCATAATGACCCTTTGTGTTAAGCTAATAAACAAGGGAGAGTACATCAGCTCTCGACCTTAGGGGTGAAGGGTGACGCTCCCTGGTATTACTAATTAGCCCGCTGTCACCCACACGATAAGAATTACACTTGAGCTCCTATGATTTGACAGGATTCAATTTTAAATTTCATGCCTGAGGTCCTAAAGTGCTCTCTCACCCTTTACATCTGCATATTATCCCCGACCAAGCGGATGCGTGCAGGGCTTTATGCAGGGAGACCCTGGCTAGAATGAGAATGCTTGCGACTGATCCACTGGCGGAGCTCTGCTCGGTCGGTCCTGTGGATGCGGGCATTTACACAGCCTTTGCCTTCTAACCTAGTCTTGCTGAAACGTGCTGCTGTGGGAAGCTGTGAGCTTTGACCTCTCTCAGCATGCTTTCTGGTGACATGTTTATCCAACGCTTCCCTGTGTCATAACTTGTTGAAAGCGAGGGTCCTGAAGCCTGCTCCAAGCAGAATACAGCAGTAAAGCCCATTTGTACTGGAGGCTGGCCTTCTGAGGCCCTAACGGTCATGCAGGTAATTGTCAGAGACTGTGGGGACACCCTTTTAAGGGAAAGCAAGTTGCTGATCAAACACCTTGGGTGAACTTGACATTTTAAGATGGACTGTTCTGATGTGCCCTATAAACTCATACATCGCACATCAACTGATGTGCACTCCGGCCTTTCCAATTCTTCCTTTACTATTCAACGAAGTGTGAGTGTGGGTGTATTTAAATTGTCAGCCTCTTTAGAAATCCTTAGTCCTTCCCAGAAACAACTCCTACTTGCAGCCTGACTTGTTTAAAGAGGGGTGTGACTTTTTCCTTCATCTAATTGAACTCTCCAGAAAGAAATTTGAGAGAATAGAGCCAGAATTTCATGAACGGTGATGTAAAGAAAGGGGTCCTCTCTACCTACAGTATATCTTTTTCCTTTAAACTCGAGCCTGTGATCTCGGATGTGTCATTTAGAAGGGCCCGGAGTGATGCTAAGGGAGGGCCTCTCTCTGCGCTGTTTCCTGGTCACTGGGACAGAAATGACAAAGGGGTCTGTCCATTACCGCTTCAATACAGTGCTCAATAGCAGAAGGAAATTGATGGCATGGCTGTGCCATCGCACTGGGGAAACTTATGATGCGGACAATAGCACTTTCAATAAAAGGGCTCTTGATTTTCTATGTGTCAAACTGTTTTAATATTAGGGCATTTCTAGGTCAATGAAGGGTTAATGTAGCATCATAAATCATATCTCAACAAGAGCTCTAAGCTCAGTGTGTGTAAAGAGTGGGCTGTTAAGGTCAAAGAAGCATCACAAAAAGAAAACACTGACTATAAGGAGTAAGGCAACGTGGAATTCACATTTCTCTCGCCGTCTCCAGCCAGACATCCACACAGCATACTAAGGAGAGTGAATAATAGGGGAATTAGAAATTAATGATTCTCTGCTATGTAAATGGCAATTAAAGGGCATGAATGCTGCAGGCTGGGTCCGGAAACCCAGCTCCATTTGTCTGGGTGGAGACCGAAAGCCAAGGCAAAGGTTCTCCGCTGGAGGGGCTCACCTTCTGTCCACAGAGAGCATTGTCTGGTCACTCCTTTGCCACTGAAGTCCAGCAACGATAGTTTAGGCTTAATCGTTCCTTATGTATAGCTACATACGACCATTCCAAGGAGCCAGGTCAGGTACCACACCCTGGATGAAAGAATGCAGCACCTGGGGCATGCCCATTCGTCACAGCTGTGCACATTCCTGCTCCCCACAAAGGCACACTTCATCTTACTTTTAAGCGTTCCTTACCTGAGAAGCTCTGGGGAAAAACAAACAAACAAAAAACTATCTTCTTTTTCAGACTTTGTTAAGGTTTTAAGTAATGAAAAATAAGAAGGAAAGAAAGAAAGAAAGAAAGAAAGAAAGAAAGAAAGAAAGAAAGAAAGAAAGAAAGAAGGGAGGGAGGGAGGGAGGGAGGGAGGAAGGAATCTCTGCATCTCTGTTACATATACATGCAAATAAAAACAGAGAGAGAGAGACAGAGAGAGAGACAGAGAGACAGAGAGAGAGAGAGAGAGAGAGAGAGAGAGAGAGAGAGAGAGAGAGAGAGAGAGAGAGAGAGAGAGAGAGAGCAAATTCAGTAAGATGAAATGAATAACAGGCGGCACGGAAAGAGCCCTTGCCTCATCTTGTTTGTGTATTTAGTGCAAAGCAACAAATAGACACCACCTTTCATGGCAGTTATTTGGAGGAAGCGGCCATTCCACAGGCAGTGGAGGTCGGGGACAGTATGGAGAGCATGTTGGAGACAGACTGCAGCCAGGTGTCCTGGACATGAGAGGTACAGGACATCTCCAGATAGAACAGTCCATTCAGCCTCAAATCACACAAAACTGAACTTCAAACCGGCCAGAACAAAACCCTCCAAGAGCAGCCCAAACTTCAGCACAATTTGTCACTAAAATTCTGCAGCTGCCTGCAATATTTGGTGCTAGCATGTGAAACAAATGCGTTTCTGGGAGGAAAGTCGCATTGACTGAGGCAGCAAAGAGCAATTTTCTGTCGTTTAATGAAGGATGGAGTAAAGGCTTGATAAAGTACCCGCTCATTACAAGTTTGTTTTTGTGTGTGTCCGGATGGCCGGCAGAGAAAATGCATGTGTGCTGATGAAAAGGTAATCTCACGGCTCAGTCTTCCTAGACGAGTTAGATTCGCAAGGAGCAATCTTATTTTATTGTAAATTCCTTTGGACAGTACAGGACAAAGAGCTGAATGCAAGAGCAAGCAGCCTGTTGGCAGTTACTGTTAGCTAAAGAAATACAGGACTGTAACTGTTACCGAATTTAGGCTTTCGCTAAACTGTAATGTGTAACATTAAACTGTAGATATTCATGCAGAGTGGCTCACATAAAAGTTAATTATTCTGATATCCCTCCCCCCGTGTGTAGACCTATGATGTAAGCTTAATAGATACAGGCAGAACTTTAACCCAACATAGCAATATAACAATGCATTCTATTCTATTAACCCAATATGTTAGGTTTATATTTTGTTAGTAGCTGAAAAAAGTTTAATCTGAATACTGAATGGTTTAGAAATAAGGACAAATCTGAAAACATTTTAGGCTAGGTCAGAATTCAAAAATTGATAGATGAAATAAAAGCATTTGTTTAATTTAAAGAAGCTATGTGCACCTGTTTTTAAAGCTAAATTGAAATCATGGGGAAGGGTTGGGGATTAGTCATCTTTAAAAAAAAAATCAACCAAAACTTTAAGGAAGCAAGACTGTGAGGAGATAGTGTTTCAAAAGTCTTAGGAGTACATGGATTTTAGAGATCCCTGTAGGGTGTGTTAGAGCCTGGAGCTGGTTATAGAGGAGATGCGTGGAAAATACAAGGGCTTGGGAGAGGAGGGAAACGAGAAGAGAGAGAGGAAGAAGGAGAAAGAGAAAAGAGACTAGGGAAAAGGGGAGGAGAAAGGGGGATGGGAGAAGAGATGAGAGAAAGGAGAGGATGAAAGAGAGGAAGGATAAGAGAGAAATAGTAAAGGAGAGAAAGGGAAACAGAAGAAAAGAGAGGAAAAGAAAACAAAAAGACAAGAGGAAGAGAAGGAGGGGAGGGTGGATGGGGAGGGTGGACGGGGAGGCTGAAGAACAATCTACTGGGAACTCAGAGCCCTGGCCCTCTTCCCTCTGTAGGAAGCTCACCTACTTCAGCTGACAGCTAAAAACCTTTCAGATTCTGTCGTTTTCTTTTTCACCCCATGTTCAGTGTCCCTGTTGTTCCTGTTAGTGTCCTGCAGATGAACGATGTCTCACAAGAGAGACACCGACTTCTGGGGTAAGCAGGCACAGGTCCAGCCTCTAGTCATCCCAGGAGAACTGAGTTCAAACTCATAGCTCTTCACCGCTGAGCAGGGCTTCTCTGGTCCGTGTATGACCCAGCTCACAGTGGAGTCTTCCGTTCACACCAGCAGCCTTTTCTCTCCCTGATGCTGTGCTAAAAACCAGTTACCATTCTAAAATCTGGATTTTTAATATGAATGTGTGGATTTTCAGTTTCTCTGGAGAAATGTATGGGTCTGCCCATACTGAACATCTTTGGCTCTGATGGCTGGATGCACACGTTTCCTGCAGCCGTGAATGCTTGGGGCTCACACCAGTCAACACGGAAGTCGCAGAATCTCAGAATGCAGAGTTTCATAGCAGTTTGCCGGACAAGTGCAAGATGATAGACAGAAAAACAGATATATATTCATTTTCAAAAGGAGTGTCTTGCTACTTATTTGGTTTTACTCTGGTTGAACACTCTGTTCCCCATAAGAGGACAGCAGTACCTTAAGAAGCCAGTCTTCACTTACAGCTGCTCGCCAAGAACCAGAACTCTGCCGGTGATGTCAGGCTGCCTCAAACAATGACTCCCCAGTCATAAACAATGCAACATTTTTGCTGGGATTTTCTGGAGGGAAACGCTGCAGAGAGGGCACAGATAACAAAGTAGTGTAGCTTAACCAGTGAGCATATCGAGGCTATTTACAGGAGCATGCGCAGCCTGGACAACTGCATCATGAGAAAGTCCCACCACTCTGAGTATAGTCCTGGCGTCCTGAAAGCTTGTGCTGAAATTTCCAGCAACAATCAGTCTCCTTCCTCTTGTATACTTTAGTGACAGGACCGTATATGTCTGGGGGACAGGAGATAGTGTCTGAAGCCTCAAGCAAAGCCTGCCAACTCCGCCTCCTTATATAAAGCCAACCGCCTCAGCCACCACCTCCTGCCCTTCTGGCCCTCACAGCTCATCCAATCTCTTGACGTCAATGGCCACATCATGCCGTATATAAACTTTCAGAACATAAAATGTGGACATTAGAAGTATTTTCCCATTTAATAAAGTGCATCAGTGTCTTGAAGGGCTAAAGGAATTTAAGTCTCTGGAAAAGGCTAGCAGTGGCCTTACTTGAAAGGCCATTCTGACCTCTGATGTGTGTTTTGTGGGGATGTTATTTGGGCATGTTTATCAGGCATGTTTAAAATCCCTGAAGCCTCCTGAAGCACGTGCAAAGGAAGTGTAAGAACAGGGAGCTTCCTATGTGAGTTGCCTAGGGCTTTCCCTGTGAATGTGAAGAGGGCCATTTGCACAAATAAGAAGTGCCGGCAGTGATGGGGATGAAGAGGACTGGGTGAAGCCGTCCGTATGTGCCACACACTTGGCGCCTTCTCTCGGAAGGTGGAGAACACAAGCATTACTGAGCGCATAATCTACGTCATACTGTGGTAAAATTGTGGTAAATCAAAGTTAACCACTCTTTTAAAAAGTTATCCTCTCCCCCTTCCCTGTAAACTACTTTTCCCCCGGTGGATAAAGAAGCTTTATGATCACACGTTACCAAAGCAGGTCGCCATCTGTTTGCTCGCCAGGGACCTAGAAGAAGCCTCCCCGCTGGCCTCCTGTGAACCCCTTCACCAGTTCAGTGCCCAGCGTGCATGCCCAGCGTGCATACCACAGAGTAGCTGCAGTTCAGACACCAGCTCCATGGCAGCCAGCAGAGGATTCTCTCTGTTGCGTCCCCACCAAAGGGAGCCTCAACAGGACCGGACCTCCACCCATGTACAAAATTGTGGACTTGGCTAAAAATCAGGAATAAAATGGAAAATAGACAATTTGCTAAATAGTAGTATTTTTAAAAGCATCAAGCCAACTACTTAAAGCCCAGAACAATTTGGGATTTTGAAATGCAGCATTAAAATGTAATGTTTGATTTGAGGCCAAGGGTAAAAGCTTAGTTCCTATGTAATTGCAGAAGAAAGCATGCCTTCTGGGTTCACAGAGACAATTTACAGGGCAAAGGATGGTTCTTGTCCACATGTGGGCACAAGCTGCCTTTGGCTCAGCTTACTTCTTACTTCTAGGAAGACTAATTTTATTTACTTATTTTCTTTTCTGACCTATTATGCCTCTCCCTCCTGCCATCTTGCCTTGTCCTAGACTTCTTGCTGGTCAAGGGCTATGGCCAGAGTGAGCACCATGGGGCACCATGTGGTCTGGGCACCATGTGGGCTGGACAGCAACTGACAGGTGCCTCACACAGTGGATTTTAGTCCTGAAATTAGTTCTGTCTGGAGAGCAGCTGCTCTCACGGGATATGGAAGATGAACAGCCCCTTTCTCTCCTGATGTTAACTCACCAATCAGCTCTTGCCTGCACTTGTCATGTGATGTAGCAGTAGGGATTCTGTGGGAATAGTGGTCTAGGTACCACTGAGATCTGGGCTCTTGCTCCTTTAAAAGTGAACTTGTAACTCTGAACGTGATGGTCAGGGAGGCTGTCACAGGCGGATCACCAGTTTCAGATCAGACCAGCTGGAGCTGCATAGACTGAGAATTAGTGAATCAAGCAAAGCCAATGAAGTGTTTCTAAGGACAGAAATATACAAACTCATATGGCTTCCTCTGAAGTCCAGTTTTACCCAGGTTTCCTGTAATTTGGAGTGAACAATGGAATTTTGATGGATGTTGTCAAAAATTTCAGAGAGCCTTAAGCAAGGTAATTGTGACATTATGAGTCCTTAACTAAAAGTCTTTTATTTTCAAAGGGATGTGAACCAGACACACAATGCTTGCTTCCCCTTCCTTCCTTTCTTCCTTCCTTCCTTCCTTCCTTCCTTCCTTCCTGCCTGCCTGCCTGCCTTCCTTCCTTCCTTCCTTCCTTCCTTCCTTCCTTCCTTCCTTCCTATCTTTCTTTTTCTTCCCTTCTTTTTCCCTTTGTAAAAATTTTTAAGAGACTAATATTATCACTCATATCAAGATTTTAGTCAGACAATGGTGGTGCACACCTTTAATCCTAGCACTTGGATGGCAGAAGCATGCAGATCTCAGTGAGTTCAAGGCAAACCTGGTCTATAAAGCAAGTTCCAGGACAGCCAGGACTGTTGCACAGAGAAACCCTGTCACAAAACTGAAAATTAAGGAAAAAAAAGAAAAGAAAAAGAAAAGAAAGAAAAGATTTCAGAGAAATGCCGAAGTGGTCCTTAAATGAAATAATGAAATATGTAAAATTTGTAGTAAATTTTTTTTTAAAACTATCCACTTTGAGGATAAAAGTTATGTTTTTCTTCAGTCTGAATCTCACAGCTTTACTTACAAGAAAACTACACCATCACTGAGTCTTCAGAAAACTACACCACCACTGAGTCTTCAGAAAACTACACCACCACTGAGTCTTCAGAAAACTACACCACCACTGAGTCTTCAGAAAACTACACCACCACTGAGTCTTCAGAAAACTACACCACCACTGAGTCTTCAGAAAACTACACCACCACTGAGTCTTCAGAAAACTACACCATCACTGAGTCTTCAGAAAACTACACCACCACTGAGTCTTCAGAAAACTACACCACCACTGAGTCTTCAGAAAACTACACCATCACTGAGTCTTCAGAAAACTACACCACCACTGAGTCTTCAGAAAACTACACCATCACTGAGTCTTCAGAAAACTACACCACCACTGAGTCTTCAGAAAACTACACCATCACTGAGTCTTCAGAAAACTACACCATCACTGAGTCTTCAGAAAACTACACCATCACTGAGTCTTCAGAAAACTACACCACCACTGAGTCTTCAGAAAACTACACCATCACTGAGTCTTCAGAAAACTACACCACCACTGAGTCTTCAGAAAACTACACCATCACTGAGTCTTCAGAAAACTACACCATCACTGAGTCTTCAGAAAACTACACCATCACTGAGTCTTCAGAAAACTACACCATCACTGAGTCTTCAGAAAACTACACCATCACTGAGTCTTCAGGTAATCATGGCTGGGTAACTGTGCCCCTCTGAAGTAGATGCACAGGCACCTGAACACCAAGATGTCCTTTATCCACCAAGCAAATGCATTGAGTACATGTAATTCTGGCTATGTGGTGTGTGTGTGTGTGTGTGTGTGTGTGTGTGTGTGTGTGTGCGTGTGTGTTTCAGTGAAGTTTTCACAGAGTCAAGGCTGGCCCAGAACGTCATGTAGCTGAGGCTGGCCTTGAGTTCCTGATCTTCCAGCTCCTGAGTGCTGTGGTTATGGCATGTGCCACCATGCCTAGCTTACTTATTTGGGTGAAAGGACAAATGATCACAGTGTCACCAGACAGACTGGTTATACCTCCACCATCCTGTCCAGGATCAGGGACTCCAGGAAAGTTTGAGCCAGTGTCATCCACTCCCAGAGTCAGCTTCATGTCTCATGATGTCCCCCATCCCCATATGCCTTTTCCCCACCCTGCTTATCTTCCGTGGTACTCTGTATTTCTTTTAGACTTCTTCGAAAGTCAGAGGTGTGTTCCACTATCTGTTTTGCCTCTATATGTGAGGATACACTGTGTTGGGTGCATGTGCTCAGGTGTATGGGCATGTGTGAATGTCAGAGGTTGGTATCGGGTTATTCCTGAAATAACTCTCCGTCTTATTCTTTGAGGGAGGGACTCGCGCTTGAACTCAGAGCTTTCCAATTCAACTAGTCTAGCTGCTCAGCTTGCCCCAGGGAGCTCCCACCTCTCCTCCTAGGTGCTGGTATTATAGGCAGCCACCATGCCTACCTGGCATTTAATGGGTGCTGGAGACCTGGACTCGGGTCTCTGAGCCTAAGCAGCAAGCACTTGACGCTCTGAGCAATTCCCCAGCTCTTAGCTCTTATTTTCTAAAGGGCGTTGCTCACACTTTCTGCTTTGTTCTTCTAATCCAGAATCAGTTTATCCATTTCAGAAACTTTAACCAGATGTCTAAACCCTTCTTTTCCAAAAATAGACCAACAAAGAAAATGGCTCATATTTCACAATGTGTGCAAGGAACCCAGTCCAGGGCCACCAGTGAGATGTTTGGAAGGCTAACCCCACTGAGGTTTCCCCAGGCAGACCCTAGTCTGATCAGAATATGTTTGTAACGGGATCTCACATTCTGTAAAACCAGGTTGTGGCAGGCAGCTTGCAAGGCCATAGATGAGCCAATGAGCACATCCGTCCTTCACACAACTGGGGTTGCCAAGGATACGCTGTCAAGGGACAGGGTCAGGAGTCAAACTGACCAATATCGAGCAAATTGCATTGGTCTGAATGATTCCCCATGAGCAGCCCAGGAGACAGAAAACACAGAGTTGGGTCTGCAGACAGATAAATAGTGCACTTGAGTCTTCAGAGAGCTGGAACTACAGTCCAAATGCATGTACATGGTTCAGTGCTCTCTCTCTCTCTCTCTCTCTCTCTCTCTCTCTCTCTCTCTCTCTCTGTGTGTGTGTGTGTGTGTGTGTGTGTGTGTGTGTGTAGCATAAAAACATGCACACAGAGGCTGGCAAGCAGACATATGTGGAGAGCATCACATTGCAGGGGCACGTGTCTATCTAGACACTTGTTTGGGGGTCAGTTTGTACCACAGACCACATCACATAGCATGATGCTGACCGTACTAAATACTCTGCTTTTCTTTTGTCTTTACTTTGCACTCAGAACTAGAACATTTTTGCCTCACCATATGAGGATTTTTTTCAGATTGTAATAAAACCAGGAGAAAATAGTATGCAGTATTTTTTTTTCTTTTTAGAAAACTTCATAACTGTTTCAAATAAGGGACACTGATTTTGGAGCCAACTTCATTCTGTGTAGTCTGGAAGAGAAAGGAATAGGTTGTATACCAACCCAGTCTATAATTCAGAAGGGATGGCCTGAAATTGCTTGTCATGCACTGACTCCAACCTGGCCTTCCCATGGCCCTTATTATGCACAAGAAAAGCCTCCTAGTGGCACCACCATGTGTCTAGCATGCTGAGAACACAGTGGGGGCATGGCCAGGGCTTGGCAATGGCTTCCCAACACATCAATACAGTTTGAAAACTTCTTAAACGCACAGACCCTGCCCACGACAGTTCACAACTAAGGCTAGAACAGAACAAAGGGAAAGAAGGCAGGAAATGAAAGGTAACTTCCATTCAGAGTTTTCCCATGTCAGGAGGGGTTTTAAAATATTGCAAGACTACATAGTAACAAGCACACAGCCTCAAAGAAAATACTTCCTTCTATCATGGTGAGCTATCATGTTCGGAAATGACCTCAACACATTTATTTTTACAAGTATGCTTGTCTATCATCTATCTATCTATCTATCTATCTATCTATCTATCTATCTACCATCATCTATCTATAATCTATTTATTCACATTTTGGGGAAAGGGACTGTGCACGCGTGTGTGTATGTGCATGTACATGTCTGTGCATGTGTGTGTATGTGTTTGTCTGTGTGTGTGTGTGTGTGTGTGTGTATGCATGTGTGTGTAGCCCTGGATTACCTGGAACTCAGCAGACTGGTCTTAAACATACAGTCTTCATTGTTGTCCTTACCAGCTGGCATTACCATCCCTGGCATGTATGCATGTGTGTGTATGTGTTTGTCTGTGTGTGTGTGTATGCATGTGTGTGTAGCCCTGGATTATCTGGAACTCAGCAGACTGGTCTTAAACATACAGTCTTCATTGTTGTCCTTACCAGCTGGCATTACCATCCCTGGCATGTAACCAGGGTTTAGCAAATACTGTCTTGTTTCAGTGCTGTAAACTCCCGGGTCAGTGTGTGTATATGAACAAAACAAGTGGGGGACAGCAGTGTTTTGATTGATAAGTGAGTGAGTTGCCCATGAAAAATTTATTCCCTCCCAGTTCTTTGTTTCTTTTGACATAAATTGGTCAGATAAAGGCAAAATCAGCTGCCTACAAAGCCATGGGTTATAGATACCTGTATTTTAATGGAATGTGATACTTGCTCTTTCTAAACCTAAAGATAAAAGGAAAGCGTGGCCAATATAGTTCTGGATAGAAGGTAAAGAAAAGGCTCATTCTGAGGCTGAAGTGGTCCATCCATAAAAATGCTGAATTTTGTCTGTGTTCAATTGCAATGCTGACCAGGGGAAGGCTGGAGGCGAGATAATTAAGTTTCCTTCACTAATTTAGTTCTTCCCAGCGTCCCCGGCCTTCTCTCTAAGTGCTTCCTGCCTTCTCATGTCACCTGTTATGTAGGATTGTCTGCCAAGGTGAAGGATGCTCTCCCGGAGCCCTCCTGAAGGGACCTTTCCATCGCCTGTGAAAGCCGCCTGCTCGGACTTCCTCAGCGCGAGGCCTCCCTTCACACACAGCCTGCCGTCTGCACTGACTACACCATGATTTCAACACCAGATTCAAAGGGAAGCTGATTTATGAAGAAGATGCCAGAGAAAGTCTCTAGCAAATAAAAGAGAGGGAAATGAATAACTTGCAATTCTTTCCACCCAGGGGAGGAAAATTCCTTGCAAGGCGAGCCATTTAAAACACAATTAGCTCACTCGTGTCTGCTTAGAGGCAACCCTGAGTTCAGAGCTGCAGTTCACTGGGGTTTAAACTGGTAAGCCAGAAGACGATGTGGTCCTAAACTCACTTGTTCCCTGACTCTGGCATCCTGGGTCTTGCTCACCTGCTTCTGAGCTCCTCTGTGCAAGGGACAAGAGGTTTACATGCAGTGAACGAAATGGTTCTATACATTACAGATCGGACACTGTCAGTAAACAGGATGCAGAGCACCCCGCCAAGGTGGTTCTCACTTCCATGGTGTAGACGCGCCACACTGACCATGACGGTTTCCCGCTGCTTCTCCCTTTCTGCTCTGGACTCACCTGGGGCCTTCCATTGCTCCATTCAGGGGAGTCCTGAACTCCATCTTGAGTCGTCAGTTACTAGCTTCTCCCTTATCTCCATTCAGGTCCTCTTCATTCTGTCTGTAAGACCAGTGCCCTGAGAAGCAGCCCTTGGAGTCAATCCTTGGTGAGCCAGTTACTTGGTAGGAAATGGGCCTTGGAGACCCACAGGTGAGGATAAAACGCTTATAAGTTGCAAGGTAGCTGACTCTGATGCAGAGAAGAGCCCCGAAAAGCAACTTTCCATGTCCCCCACTCTGAGCACATATCCTAGAGACTGACTTCCCTTGAATGTCTTAGAGGTTCTAGAAGGAGAATTACCCCTGTCTGAGGAGTCATCTAGAATCTTCTCCACTCCTGTGATCAGTCCCTTGTACTCCCTCCCCACTAGCTGTCCTACTTGAGTAAATCATTTACAAAGAAACTTGACTGACAGCATGTGGTACATTCTAAGAGGGGGGTCTTTTCATGCTGAGGGGACAGAGCCAAGACCAGTAGGGATAGGGATTTGGGCTAGGGGGCACTTGTGTGCACACTGGAGATGGATATTTCTGGAAAGTGTCATCATCGTTTTACTTCAAAGACTGGATTTCCAGGGTGTCATATATATCAATATTCAAATATAAAGGCAGGAGTGCCAGTCTTCCATAGATCAATAGTAATTATCTTAGAATAGTCAGATATATTGATTTATCCACATCTCTGACCCTGTCCACTAACACAATAAGCAAGAAATACATGTGTGCAATGCTGGCCTCTGACAGGGAATTTTCAGAGGCAAAGCAGATATATGTGTGTGTCCACACATATGCAGGGTGGTCTCATGGTGGGAATCATATGTGTTTACAAACATATAGATATATTGCAAACAAAGAAGCAAGTATGTGTATAGCATACATACATGATGGTCTCATGACAGTGATCACACATGTGTGGTCACACACATACAGAATATTCTCGTGGCTAGAATCACATATGTGTTTCTCCACAGACAAGACAGTCTTATGGCAGAAATGGCATGCATGTGTTCATGCATATGTAGGTTATTCTCTTGATAAAGATCTCATATTTGTGAGTGTTTACACACACATGGGAGCTGGAATATCTTGCCTGTTTCATGTACAACTGAGCCTCTGCGGAGAGCCATGGTGGCCTGTGCCTTTGCACTCATGGACCCATGGTCCCCTGACTCACAGAAGAGGAAATGACTTTTGTAGGAGACTCTGTGCCTGTTGATCAGTGATCTCAGATCTGAACTGACAATGACCTGTGTTCAGTATAAAGCAAACCCAGCCTACCAAACTCGGGCTACACGGGGAAGGAGAGGCAGATGTGGAAAGGATTGGGGAAGGGCTGTCTTAATGGCAGGGGCCCTACTGAGATGAAGAAAGGGCCCAGAGCTTAGGGTATACACATCCCTTAGGGAAGATGAGTGGTTTCTTTCCCACAGGGAGCAGGGAGCAAAGCTGGTGAATCAGGAGAGAGAAGGAGACCACACAGATGTCCTGAAGCATTTCCTTCGGACTTGCTCTGTGTCCACGTGGTCTGGTGGAGGGCTGTCAGCTGCTCAGGCTGAGGCCTGGGCCTTGGGGAACTGTTGAGTAAACACACAGCAGGATCTAGTGTGACCTCTCAACATCTGTGAAACAGCATTTAGGGGAGTAGGGGTCTGGGCCTGTGCTGGGTTGACAGTGAGCCTTAGCAAACTCTCTGAGGATGATTCCATGAGTCCATTTCTCGAAGACAAAAGAGTAGATCTAAAGGAGTTTCCTAACCTCATGCTTTTGTAAGCCTTCTGAGTGGAGCTGAAGATTGTCAGGGGTCAACAGCTGGTCTGTGAGTAAGACAGGAATTGAAATTGACCCCATTTAATTGGAAAGTAAAGTAGAGCTCTTATTTCTCCCCCAATATGAGTGATTATCTTCAGGCTAGACAGCAGAGCACTGAGATGACAGTTCCCCCACGAAAAGTCTCAGACAAGGGTCAAGGGTCAAGGGTCAAGAGTCACCTCTCTGAAGTGACTCTGAAATCTGTTCCACTGAAAACGTGTCTTCTGGAGGCTTATTAGTTTGGGGACCTAAGCTTCGGAGTTAGAAAGAACTGGGTGGGACTTTATCCTCCTGATTTTCCATGTCATCTTGGGCAGAATGTATTCTGGTCCCTCCTCTATGAAACAGCAGCAACTCTGGGGAGCACAGAAAGGCCAACTGAGGCCTTGTATGCAGAGTCTGACTTTTGCCTCAAATAAACACTGTTCCCAATGTGAATGGCCATAAGGAAGCAAAGAGAAAACTGTCCTCTCATGCTGTCATTCCTGATATTGAAAGCCACATTGAAATCATAAAATGATGTATTCACATTATTAATACAAGCCATATATCATCAAAACAAGTATTCTTATTAATGCTACATTAATATCATTAGCACAGGACATGTATAGGGTTTTAGGCTATTTTTTTCTTATGGGTTATCATGTGCTATACTTACTGTATTTGTTAAAGTTAGATAAATCATGAAGGGGCGATGTCTTTCTGAGGCAGTTTCTGTTAGGAGAATATCAGTAAGGACATATTGAAATTGAAGCCAGCCAGAAGGAACCACACACCAAGAGATGCGTGGGGAAGGGGCACTGAAGCGAAGGCTCAGTAATTAAGAGCACTTGTTGCTCTTGTAGAGGGGCTTGGGTTCAGTTCCCAGAACCCACATTTGTCAGCTCACAAACTCCTGTAACTCCAGTTTCAGGGGTCTGTTGCCTTCTGCTGGCCTCCGCAGGCACCATGAATGTGCACAGTGTGTATGCATAAAGGCTGGTACTTTTATAAAAAATATTTCTACTTATTATTTGCATGTGCAATGATAAAGTGTGCGTGTGCGTGTTCTAGGTCACTCGTGGGAAGGTCGGAGGACGACTTTGTGGATTTCTCTCTCTCCTTCACCTTTGCTTGGGATGCTAGGGATTGAAGGTAGGTCTTTTCATGTGAGGCCAACATGCACCATTCCCCCGAGGCAGCCCACGACTGGTCCAAACTGGTCTGTTTCGAGAATCTTTAGTCTCCGGAAAGAAAACAGCCTGTGGTTCAAACCGGAAGGGGAACTAGCTCAGTGCCTCCTTCCCTTCTCCGTCTACGCTGACATGAGACCGCAGATGCAGCAGCAGAAAGCACCCCGCCCCTTTGAAAGGAGTCATCCTTGTGAGATGTCTCTGGCTCTTAAGTACAGCAATGTTGTGGATGCAGTTGTCTACTTATTACAGGAGGTAATGAGGCCTTAAATTGGGGAAATTTTAAAGACGATAGTATTTTATTGGTATAACTTCCCAAAATGATTACTTAGGAAGCTATTAGACATATAGCTCATCAGGACCAGAAAATAGAGAAAGAGAGGAATTAAAAATAACCCTTGTCCTATGACTGCCTCCATCTCCATGTGCGGCAGCCTTGGCAAATCCTCCTGTCCCTGGCTGTAAGGATCCTTTCCACTCAAGGCACCAGTGCCGAGTTTCCCACCCGGTTCCCTTGACTAAATGCCTTTCCTTCCAGAAACTTCATTGTTCACATCAACACAACTCTCCTCTGGGATCCAGTCTGGCCTCTCAGAAGGTGTTAATGACTGCCGGTCATGAACATGGAATCCAGCACGTGTGGATCCCTGCTCCAGGTACCTACCTGCTGCTGCTGCTATGCCCTCCCAGGGTTTCCTCCAGAATACAGGCTCAGCCTTGCATTTAAACCTGTAAGATTTAGCATCAACCGGGCATCGTGCAGAGCGGCTCACTTAATATCTGTTGTCGCTGCTTTATTCGACTTTGTTTTTATGATGAAAGGGTAAAACCAGGGGCTGAAGCACTGGCTCAGGGAAGCTTTCCCCTTGCAAACTGCATGGATTGTATTCTCAGCTTTAGTCCTTTAATGTTCTTTGCTGGAGAATCTGTGTTCAGCACCTTGACAAACGTGAATCCCCTCCATCTGAACTGAAGGTGTGTGCTGTGCTGTGAGTGCACACCTGCCGTCCACAAGCTGTGATTTGTCACTGCTCCTTCATTTTTCTATGTTGCCAGAACTTAACCCATTCTGATTGTCCTCTCCTGATAATCCTTAATGGTTTCCATCACAGCGATCTGTTCTTAGGGGTAAAACCCTCTACAAACAGGCGGGTGATATCTGGAAGGCGAGAGATCCTAACCTGGGGAATGCTGAGAACAGCGTCTGGCTCTTTTCTTTATGTGGTTATGTAAACTGGAGTTAATTTCTGTTCAAACAACAGAAAGAGGGATGCTACCACGGGGTGACAGGGGTACTCTGAGGCCGACACAACAAACGCCTGCTTTAAAAAACTGTCAAAATGTGGATGTGGTTCCAATCGCTTAAAAAATAGAAGGTGATAAGTTGAAAATGTCAGGTAATTGGCAGACAGATAGAAAGTTAAACTGTGTCCTCAGTGAGGGAAATTAACCAGCAGCTGCCAGCAGGGACCCCAAGGTCATGTGAATGCCAGAACCAAGCGGAGTCCAATCATTCAGAGGTCCGGCCTGATGTCTCCCCTCCCTGGTCATTTTCAGATCTCTCAGGAGCTGCCCTGAACTACTGCCAACATGTGTTCATTTCGAAAAATTACATAGATTGTGATTTATTACCCATCACGCTACAAAAATCCACTGCGGATTAAATCAGCCCTTTGTTTAAATCGCTGCTATGCAACCAGCATCATATCGCCATAAATGACATTGAAGGTATCATCGGCAGCCCTCGGCCAAGGCTGCTGATAAGGCCCTACCACGGGACGATCAATACTTACTATTCATTTTTGAAATTATCTTCACATTGATCCCTGAACAAGCGCCAGTGACACAGAGGCACAGCGCCTTTAATACAATAATTATATAAAGGTTTACAGGCTCATCCACCCAGCCAATAAAAGCTGTCACCTGGCAGGGACAGTTACAATCCCATAATCCATCAAAATGCTGTTCTGTGACCTATGGGCTTCTGGGCTTTTGGGAGACCATGATAAACACATGCATGGAGGAAGGAGAGCAGAGCCGTCCGTAGCACAGAACAAAGGCCATGGATGGACACCACCGATCCGCAGACTCCGGCCAGCTGCCCACACTCATCTATTTAGTTTTCAATGACGGACACAGTGAAGGGTCATCTACTTGCTAACTGTAATTCACCAAGAAGGAGTGCGGTTAACCTCTTTCCCGCCTCTTTGTTTTGTCTGGTCTTTAATTGATCTGGTTTGACTTCTCACTATATGGTCTATGATGATTGTGTAAGTCCAGAGAGATCATGACGGAGATAGCGTACCTGAGGAGAGGAGAAGCGAAACCTGGGTCTGAAGACGAGAAGCTGGATCCGCTGCAGTGAGGTGAGCAGGTGCTGTTTGCCTTCACAAAGATGTCATAGCAACACCCACAAGTGTACAGACATGCTCACAAGCACAGGTGCGTATGTGCACATACATGAGTATGCACCCACGACCTGGCACGTATTTGCATGCATCGATAAACAGAAACGTATTCACATGTATGCACAAATATAAACACACGTGGATTCACAAACACACACAAAGAGAAAGAAGTGTAGAGATGTGGACAGATTCATGGTAACAACAAACAACAAAACCAAACCATCCCGCCGTGATCATTCAGAACCAATACTATAATACTAAGGGAGTCCTTCTGCCAGCCTCTCGCCCAGGGTCTGCACTGCTATGAAGACTTAGCCAAGACTCTGGCTCCATCTCCCTGAAGTGCTACTAAATTGACCTTACTTAAACCAAGCACACTGCCAAAAACACTTGGGCTTCCCCAGTGATGCCTAACTTCTCATCCACTAACTGACGTGCGTACATGCACTGCCGGGGGATGGCTGTGAGCAAGTGTCAGGCTGTGCTCTGTGTCGGAATCCTCCTGTCTCCTCCCTTGAAGTAGATGGACAGGAGCCCTTCTTTCAGTTCCCAGGGGTGGGCTGGTGGTGGGGGTGCAGCAACCTGCATACACTCACCGTGCATCTAAGTGGGGGCGGCTTCAGTTTCATTGTTTTCCAGCTCAGAGATTTCACCTTCTGCTTTAGCCCGTACCCTGACCTTCTCTCCCAGTTCCTCCCCTCCCATGTGGCTCCGTGAAGTTTTAGGTGGGTGTCGTAAATAGACATGGTGTTAAAACTGGCACTATTGACTTTAAAAGAGAACTTTGGGGAATGTGTGCACTATGTCAGGTTAATGTCGCACACCCTCGAGAGCGTCTGCTTGGCCTAGGCTGGTTATATCTTCAGTGTGCCTGCCGTTGTGCGGGTTGAAGAAAATGTGTGTCAGAGGCGGGATAGCACATTGAGATGATCAGAGGCAAGAGAATGCAATTCCCGGAGTGTAAGAAAAGCGAATGATGGAAAGAAGGTCAAACCTACAGGCTTCACCGACATGTGAAGAAAGAGAAGAATACTGGAAACTGAGTCTCAGGTTGGGAGGGTTGATAGCTTCTAATTTATCAAATTTTGCAGATCTCAAAGAAGAGGCCCCAAAAACTCTGCTCAAGCTGAGCCTCTGCCAGGAGCCTTGGCAGCTAGGGCCTTGGAAAATCTACCCACATGAAGAGGAGTTGAGGTCCTGTCTGTGAAATGTCATTCCAACCCTCTGCTCTCCTAGGTGCACATGGACATACTTACACACACATACACACACACACACACACAGAGAGAGAGAGAGAGAGAGAGAGAGAGAGACAGAGAGAGAGAGACAGAGACAGAGAGAGACAGAGACACAGAGAGAGAGAGACACACACATACAGAGAGAAAGAGAGTGAGAGAGAGAGAGGGTGAGAAAGAGAGAGAGAGAGAGAGAGAGAGAGAGAGAGAGAGAGAGAGAGAGAGAGTTACCATGCACCCCATGAGTACCAGGCTTCTAATCTTTGGATCCAAACTCACAGAGATGATTCTGCCACTCTATGTGTGCAGGCTAAGCAGCAGGCTGAAGGAGAGCTCCAGCTGCCTCCGTCTACCTGAGCTCCCATTCACCCTGTTTGTTCTGGCGGTTGCAGCTGTGGAGACCCGTGATGAGGTTACCTATGAATGGGGTAAATGAAGAGAGGAGCAGAAAAGAAACCTCATAGTCAGGATGCCAGTACTGGAAAAAGCAGCTATTTGTGAAATCTCTTCTGAAGAAAGGGTGGAGGGGGGAGGGAGAGAGATCTGTAACTAACAGAAGGAATCCAGGGAAAGCTTCATTTAAGGTTGGAGGAGGCTTGGTGGGTCGAAAAGAGTTCTTTCTTTTTGCACAGGGGTCAGGATGAAGGTGCTTTCTGTGGCCGTCGGTTTTACCATTAACTTCACTGAACAGCTTATATGGGACACACACTGAGTATGTAACAGGGTGTTTCCAGAGAGGTCTCACTGAGGAGGAAAGATCTGCCCTGAAATGGAGGTGATACAATCTCAAGGGAAGAAAGCAGAAGGTAAGAAGCACCCCAACATTCCTCTCTCTGCTTCCGGATGGCAGGCCCAGGGTCAGCAAACTCCTCTCTCTGCTCATTTTGCGTCTTGTACGGCAGACTATACCCTTAAGCTATGAGACAACATACACCCTTCTTCAAAAGGAAGTTCTCAGTTGAATAGAAACTGGCATGATTAGTGTTGGCATCCGCGTTCTGTCTGTGTTAGCATTGGTGAAATGCAAATTTTGAACTACCCTCTGCAGATCAGCAACTGGGATTTATCAGGGCCATTCTCAGTAACTTCATTAACAGCGCCAAACCTTAGAGAGATTCCCACTACTTGAGAAAGCATTAAAAAGATAAAAGGATTAAATATTTTTTAAAGGGGTGTGCTTTTCAAATGCTAATTTAAACTTCTGTGTAGAAAGCTCCTAGTTAGAAACTGGGTGAACTAGGCCTGATTCAGGTAGGAGCTGCTCAGCGGCAGCCTCTGACTAGACTGGTAAGTCCCTGCTTCCTGCACACAAGCGGCACCTTCCCATCCCATTTGGTCCAGGATTTGGGCTTCCTATGCGGTGCTCAACAGTCTGGCAGATGCCTGCTCACAGGCGGTCACTCAAAGAGGTATATGAAACCGTCAGCGTCACAGAGGTGCGCGGTCCTGGATTTTTATTTAATTGCTTTTGACTTCCAACAATGGGGGAGTACTGAGCTGTGGCAAGACAGCCAAAGCCCGCGCCGGGGACGATGTATCTATTATCTCCCCGATGAAGGTCATCGACCTATGACAGTCAGAGTAGTGGAAACATTAGAAATCATGTGCAATTTAATCTTTACACAAATACCGGGGCAGCATCACAATGCCTGAATAATGAAGACTCGGGCAGAAAAAAGGAAAGGCTGTCCCCGAGGGGAGCCTTCATTTTCTCTCCCGCACTACGCTGGCCTCCACCGCCGTGAGATGCGTGATCGGCTGACACACGTATTAATGGTATTTTGGCTGGAAGGGAGTCGATGTTTTCTGTGATTGTTCTGTGCAGCTGTGACTCAGTTGTCCTCCCTCCCTCGTCAGGGCAGAGCGTCGACTCCTGGAGACCATTGTTCGTAGAACAGATGTCATCCGGAGTGCAATGAAGCTTCTCCCCCCTGCTCAGAGAGCTTGGGGTGTCTCACTCCTCACAGCTTGCCGCTCCATCTAGGGGTCCTTCAGAAGGTTACAAAGGATAAAAGCAGTGCTTTGGAGGAAGCTGGAAAGAAAGCCCAAAGCAACCCCGAGAGACTCAAGGCAGAATAAAGACCTCAGTGGTCATGGTCTGTGACCACAAGAAACAGGGGACTTTTGTGGGGACTGCATTACAAGACAGAGCACTTAATGGAGGAATGACAGACTCACTCACAGCCCTGGTCCTGTGGGACTGCCCAAGGTGCTGTTACCAGACCTAGGTGTGTCTGTGGCATCCCCAAGCCATGCACACCTCCTGTAGAAGTAGGTAAAGCTGAGCCCCAGCCCCTAGCTGGGATGATGGAAGTTCATTCTCAACTTGACACCGTCTAGTTGTCTAGTGTCAACTGTGACACCTCACAGACAGAACTCTAAGAATGATAGAGAGGGGCTTTCTAGAATGAGCAATTCATGCAGGAAGACCCACCCTCAGTGTGGACAGTATTACTCTGGGGAGGGAGACCTGCCTTCAACATGGACAGCACCACTCCGTGGGGGGAAGACCCACCCTCAGTGTGGACAGCCCCACCTCACAAGCTGAGAGTCCTGGGATGAACAACAGGCAGAAACAGGCTGAGCAACAGCATTTACCTGTCTCTCAGCACCCTGACTTCCAACACAGTGTGACCAGACACCTCACATTCCTGTCACTGCCTTCCCTACTGAGGTGGAAGGAACCCCAAACTGCCGAGAATTTTGTCTCAGCAACCAGAGAAGATACTGATGTTCTCACTCCCACTGTGTCTTGTGGACAACAAGAAGGAAACCACTTTTCGACACCAGGGTTCCTCCACCAAACAAGGGAAGAAGCAAAGACGCCAGAACATTAGGCCAAATGAGAAGCACAGAGAAGTGGGGTAACAAGCCCTAACTCCAAGACCACATGGTTCTTCAAGCCCCCTTGCCTCTATCTGAACAAACTGTGTCTTGTAGATAATTGGCTGATAAGTGGTAAAGCCAGCAGAAAGAACCTCCTTCCTCACCTCGGGCAACTGTGCCCCTGGGTTCACCTTTCTGCTGGCGTCCAGTGGTCCCATCCCAGGAGCTACATTGATTGATGTGCTATGAGAGTGACAACCTTCCTCGGTTTAGATCTCACTTGGCCTTGCCCACGCACCCACTCTGTTCTTTCTGTTCAGGACCCACTGCCTAGGAAATCACGCTGCCTACATCAATTTAATTAAGATTATCCTCCACAGACATGCCCACAGACCAACTCACTGTGGATTGAGATTTTCTTCTCAGGTGATTCTAGTTTGTGTCCAGTTGACAACTCCAGCAGACCCAGGGTTCTCTGAACTGGAGGTCAGCGCCACATAAAGGAATCCATGTTTGGTTTTGCAATCGTAGGCAACAACCTATGCTTTGGGAGGTCATATACCTAAGTTGAGAATTTTCTACAGTTGTTAACAAAAATGATATGGCATCAAATTGCCTTTCTAAAACCAATACTCAGAATCACAGAAAAGCTACTCTCAATAGTCACCAGAAAGTCTTCTTTGCCCTGAGTAGTGGTGAAGAAGGTGTCTGTGCCCCGGAAGCTGAGAGTAAGTGACAGTTGAGGTCTTGTTCTAAGACAGGCTATTATTGTTGGTGGTGATCCAAACTTCTTCCAGATTTTGCTACTGGATCCTTTGTTGGCTCTTCTGTCGCTTTGGCCAATCCCTACCAAAGTGAGGGCTTTTTTTTATTTACTTTAAAGCACTTTCCCTTCGTGTCCCTGCAAGACACCCACAGTTTATTTTGGATATGGTTCTCTACATACTTATTGCTCCCAGAGTGGCAGCACCTGAGGGCCATCTCATCAGGAAAACAGGGTCAAGTGCAACTGTAATCTGTGTGGTCATATAGAGCTTCAGATGATTGGTGTACTTATCTACAACCTACTTGTTTCTATCATCTATCTTTCCTATCTATCTATCTATCTATCTATCTATCTATCTATCTTCTATCTATCTTCTATCTATCTGTTTATCTATCTATCTATATCTATTTATCTCTATCATCTGCCTGCCTATCATCTACCCATCTGTATGTCATATATCATCTGTCATTTAATCCATATCTGCCTATTTCTATATATGAATTATCTATCTTCCTGTTATAGATATCATATGTTTGTATATCCCAAACTTTAATTCAACTTTTAATTAATCTATACCTCACCTATAAAATTGTCATATACCTAACCTTTCCTTATCTATCTTCTATCTATCTATCTATCTATCTATCTATCTATCTATCTATCTATCACATATGTATGTGTTTTCTGCCAACTATCTGTTATCTATCAGTCTGTATCTATCCATGCATAGCTGTCATCTATTCTTCTGCCCTATCATTATATTTCTATATTTATTTCTATATTTCTCACTGGAATGTATGTATCTATACTCTATCCATCCATCATATGTCATAGCTTTCACCTATATTTGTATCGATGTAACTGGTTTTCTTCTTCCTCAACCTTCTCCTGCTACTGCTCCACTACCTTCATCCCTTCCCTCCTCTTCCTCCCCTCCCGAATTTTAACTTCCCACTCTGACACTGGGAAACCTGGATGACGCATTCTATCACCCATGAATTTTCTTGAGAAGCAACTTTCCCCATGACATTGTTGATCAGTGGTTTTTAGGACATCTCAGTTCCTTTCAAGCAGGTCTTAGAACAACACGCTCTGCCCCTACGTTGTGTCGTGCTCTCTGGTGGTTGAAGTGGTACCATAGGAGCCCTGTTTAGTATTTCTGGGAAAAGAGCCAAAGCTGGAGAATTCTGTAGGCACAGACACCAGGTAAACTTTCCAGTCTGACTGGTACCCCTACAACTTCCCAACAGGCTGAGTCTTGTCCCCAAAGAACTCTCGGGCGTGCTGGCCCACTCAACGCTCTTTCCGATTCCAGTCATTCCCATTGCACTCTGATGTCCCCACACACCCCACTGCAAATTGCTCTCAATCCACTTTCGTGAATTAGTTATAATAGCTATGCTTATTTAAATTTCAACTGAACAACATTCTAAAACTATTGAAGCTTCGTGTTTATTTATTTTGCTTTGTTTTCATGCCATGTTGACTAGAAATTACCTCTCACTTGAAACCAAACATGGATTCAGGGACCCATTTACCAAAATAAAAGTGGCTTTGTTTTTAATTTGTTTGCTTTGTTTTGCCTCTATGAAGTGGACATTTTCCTCACGTGATTAGACAGAAAGGATTAAACTGCAGTGCGTGTGGCTGAGACAAATTCAGAACTGCTCCATGGGATTGTTTGGCCTCTGCCTGAAGACTTTACGGAGCACACCAAGAGCAGCGGCCGTGACACACATGCTCACATGCCCTTATCATCAATGTCACTGTCATCTCCACGGTAAGTGTATGTCCTTGGCTATTAACATGGCAGTCAAGAACAAGGAAGGGAAGCCTTTGTGGTGTAGCTGACTTTACCAATTTATGGCCTTCATTATTTCCAATGAAAGTATTTTTTCAGTGATGGTATATTTTCTTCCTAAATTTTGAGCAGGCATCAAATATGTGACTGCAAATTTCCATACTATAGTTAATAAAACAGTGATAAACATGGGTTGCCAAGATCTCTATGGTAGGGTATGGGGTTATGAATAGAGTATGTGCCTAGAAATGATATGGCAAGGACATATGGTTGTCTTACTTTCAAATTTTTGGGAGGTCTCCAAACTGATTACCACAAGGGCTGTATTAATTTGCATCTCTACCAGCAGTGGAGGTAGTGGATGGGAGTTCTTTCTCTCCACATCTTTCCAACATCCATTATCAGTTTTGTTGATGATAGCCATTGTGACTAGGTTGAGGTGGTATCTCAAGGTAGTTTTAATCTGCATTTCCGTGATAGACAGGCATATTAAATACTTTAGAAGCTAGTTATTTACTATTTGTGTCATTATTATTATTTTTTAAACTGTCTATTTGGCTCATTTGCCTATTTGTTGTTAGGCAGTTTGACTTTTTATTATTGAATTTCTTCAATTCTTTGTAAATTCTAGATACTAGTCCCTTGCATGGAGTGTAGCTGGGAAATATTCTCTTCCACTCTGGGGCTATCTGCCAATGGTGCTGATTGTTTTCTGTGATACACAGTGACTTTTTATTTTTGTATAGCCAACTTGTTGATCCATTGGGTCAGTTCCTGTGCTGTTGGCATTTTCTTTTAAAAGTTCTTGGTTGTGCCAACAACTTGAGGAGTATCACCTGTGTTTTCTTCTAAAAGTTCTAGTATTTCGTGTTTTAAATTAAGGTCTTTGATCCCCTTTGAATCGACTTTTGTACAAAGTAAAAGATAAGAATCTAATTTCATTCTTCTGCAGGCAGAAATCCAGTGTGTTAGCACCATTTCTTGGATGGACTTTCTTTGTATCAAAGTACTTTCATGCCTCATTTTTCAAAAATTAAAAAAGCTTACTTTTGCTTTGCAGTTTTATTCCTGGATCACCTATTCTATCTCATTGGTTCACCTTTTTGCCAGTTTCAGGCTGTCTTTACCACTATAGCTCTATAGCATAATTTGAAGTTGGATATTGTAATACCCCTAGCATTGTCCGTATTCCTTAGGATTGCTTTGGCTATTCATGATCCATTGTGGTTTGGTATGCATTTTTGGATTTTTTTTTATAAGAGTGTTGTCTTGCTTAGGGTTTCTATTGCTGCTATGAAACATCACAACCAAAAGCAACATGGAGAAAAAAGCGTTTATTTCAACTTCAAGCTCTCAGGTCTCCCTCCATCATCACTGATAGAAGTCATAGTAAGAAAGAACTCAGGGAGGTCAGGCAACTGGAAGAAGGAACTGAAATAGAGGCCATGGAAGAATATTGCTTACTGGCTTGCTCCTCGTGGCTTACTTGACCTGCTTTCTTATAGCACCCAGGATTACAAGCCCAAGGCTGGAACTGCACACAGTGGAGTGGGCCCTTCTACATCAACCATAGTTTAAGAAAATACATCAGAGATTTACCCACAGGCCACTTGGTGGGGGGAATCAATTGAGATTCCCTCATTCAAAATGTTAAAAGCTTGGTGTTAAGTTGATATAAACCTAACTGGTACACCTGTAAAAAAAATGATATGGGAATTTTTTATATGAATTTAACTAATTCTGCAAATTAATTTTGATTGTATAACATTTCTACAATATCAATTCTGGCTACTCAAGTCTTTTTGGGGGGGACAGGGTTTCTTGTGTAGCCCTAGCTCTCCTGAAACTAGCTTTTGTAGAACAGGCTGGCCTCGAACTCATGGAGATCTGCCTGTCTCTGCCTCCTAAGTGTTGGTCTTAAAGGCATGTACCACCACAGCCTGGCCCTACCCCAGTCTTTTAAGTAAAAAATGTATCAACTACAAATAGGAATAGTTTGACTTCTTCCTTTTTATCATTACCCCTCTTAAGTTCTTCTTTTGTCTGCTATAGCTCAGACTTTGAACATTGTACTGAAGAAGAAAGGAAAGAGTGACTATCCTCATCCCATTCTTGATTTTATTGGTGATTTACTCACTATAACAAAGGATTGGAACAAACCTATTACTCCATCAACAGAAGAATGGACTGTGAGAATCTGGAATGTATGCAAAACAAAATATTACTCAACTCTAAAGAAAAATTAAAATTTAAAATGTGGAAAAATTGATAGACTTAAAATGTATAATATTAAGGGAGGTCATATAGTCTCAGAAAGAAAAAAAATATGCAGGTTCTCTATCATCCATGGAATATATACAGTAATATACATATTACTATTACATATTACTCTAGTTCTAATTCTATCATGGATGTTTTCACTTTCAGTAATGGATAAAATATATGTGATATGGCAAGTGTAAAATTTAACGCGAAACTCCACAGATTTCATTCCAAATTTCTGTCTGAACGGTTCCTTGTGGTATAAAAACTGCATATAGTAAATTTAGTTGTGAGATGTTTTTGTTTATATGCCATTTTTCTAATAACATTTATGAAAATGAATTCTTTGATCCAATCAGTGTGTGGTCTTCATAAGGAGGAATATTTCCTCATGTGCAGCATCAGAGGACATTAATGCTGGTTCTCAACATCAGAACCTACCAGGCCCTTTTGAGGGACCATTTTCCCGTCCTGTGCTGTGTGCTTCTGCAGGCACCTGTGGACACATAGGAGAAGAAAGATTTCCCTAAGCTGTAACAGGCTGGCAGGTTAGCTGCTGTGGTTTCTGATCCCCATCCTTCCTTTGCATTTAGAACTTCTCCTTCTTTGGCCTTGGCCATTTGACAGTAAACCGGAAGCTTAACTCCAGCTGTGTCTGTTTTAATAGAAGACTTCTTTGGGAAAACCCAGAGGAAGTTTCCCTGCCTCCTCCCTTTTCCCCAGTTCCCAGCTGCCCACTGGAGAGGCCACCTCACCTAGTTGTCTTCAGACTCCAGGACCAAGTGAAGCTTTCTTGTTTGTTGAGATGCAACCCAGCTACCAGGTACCAAGCTGACTGATGTTTCACTGTTTTCATGACTTGGTTGCTTTTAGTTTCTGAGCTCCTCACCTAGGATAACTTCTGTTTCCATGGATGCAATGGCATGGCAAGAATAGCAGGAAGGGAAACTCAGGTGAGACTATTATTCTGTTGCCCACTATGCAGGATGCTCTTGGCATTCTGAATGGAAATTTCCGATAGCAAAAGTCAAAGATGCTTTAGTCCATAACTTGGCATTACAATGCCATGTTTTCACACATTGTTCCTCTATGAGGCATCTCAGAGCTCCGCTGGTAATGTGGATCCTAGTGAGCTGGCATTACTTGCCGGCATAACTTTGCCTCTTCCATGTAAATCATTGTGGGAGATGTTGTGGTTTGGATGTGAAATACACACTTAACAAGGCTCATGTGTTTCAATGCTTAGTCCCCAACTCAAGAAAGGTGGTGCACTCTTTGGGATGGAAGGCTTAGCTTGTAGACATAGGCACGAAGGGTAGTTGTTGAGGGTTGCAGGGTCAGCTTTAGCTGAAACCTAGGGTTCTGCTTCCTAACTCACCAGCATGGGAGTTCTGCTACAACAGAACCTCCCACCACTCTGGACCTAGCCACCCAGCTACCATGCTTTCCCTGCCATGGACTGGACCCTCCAGAACAGTGGGCCAAATGAATACTCTCCTTCCGAAAGAAATAATTGAGGTAAGTGGTTTGGTTAAGTTTTTACTAAAATGGCCATGTTGCTGTCCTTAGAAAGGTAAACAAGGTCTTAGATTTTTAAACACCTATCACTGCTTTTGACTTGAAATTTGGATAGTCTCTAGGATAGTGAGGCAACCACTATGATACTGACCCAGAGGACTAAGAAGAAATGCATGGGTCCTCTGTGAAAATCCTGGTTGCCCCAGCCATGTTCAGGGAAGCGAGAGGTAAATGAAGCCTTCTGTGCTGGACACCACCAACCCTGAGGGCTGGTATTGGGAAATATTATTTTCAAGTGTGTGAATTTTGTTTACGCTGCATTTGTTTAACTCTGTGAAGCTGTGTTACTGTGGTCTAATAAACACCCGATGGTCTAATAAAGAGCTGAACAGCCAATAGCGAGGCAGGAACAAGGATATGCAACGCTGGCAGGCAGAGAGGATAAATGGAAGGAGAAATGAGACTGAGGAACAAGAGAACAAGGAGAGGAGGACACCAGGAACCACCCACCCAGCCACCCAGCTGCCCAGCCACCCAGCCAGCCACAGAGTAAGAAGGAAGTTAAGATATACAGAAGGTAGAATGATAAAAACCCAGAGGCAAAAGGTAAACAGGATAATATAAGTTAGGAAAAGCTGGCAAGAAACTAGCTCAGCTAAGCTGGACATTCACAATAAAGAATAATCCTCCGCGTGTGATTGACTTGGGAGCTGGGTAGCAGCCCCTTTATTTAAAAAAAAAAGGCAAAAGAGAAAGACATCACACAACGGGTTGGTATGCTGTATCTACCTCCCTACTCCAGCCTCTGAGTAGACAAGGAAACGAGGTCCTGGTCCTCATCCCTGTCATGAGCCACAGCAGGGTATCCCACAGCAGGGTTTCCTTAACAGTGAGCTCTGCCAACAGAAGGGTGAAGATGCTGGCCCGTAGGAAATAGTATAATGACTGGCCCTGGGGCAGAGGCTTCCAGTGCTGTCTGAAACCTATACCACTATAGCAGAAAGGGAAAAATAGCAAAGCACGCGACCTTAACCTCACCGCCCCCACCATGCCCGTAGCACTCCTGATGCAGAGTGGTAGGATTTCACCTCCTTTAATTCCACCAGAACCTACACTCACAAGAACAGAAGCAACACCAGCCAACTAAAGGAGATGGCAACCAGGACACCTGAGGACCAGGCAAGCAGTCCTGCTGCCCGTAACCTGGGTATCGCCTCATACCTGCTCCTGCACTGCAGGTGCCACCCCAGTCTAGCAAGGAGAAGCTCCACATCACACATTGTGGCACTGCTGGCTGGGACGTACCCCCTTCTCACTAGTCTGTGGTGGCCTCTCTACCAGCTTAGGATAAGTAGCTGCTCTGTTCCTTGGAATGCACAGCTCAAGACATCAGTCAACCATTGGCTGTGTCCACTAGCTGAAACAGATGGCTGCTTCTCTGACGGAGGCTGGAGAAAGATGAAGGACCACTCAGAAAAAGTATGTGGATGTGAGGAGCATGTCACTGGCAAGCTGAAAATGAAAGTGGCGAGGGACAGTACTTGAAGATATATATGTAATTTTTTTTGCATGTTAGAGGATTTATTTAGTCACCTGACTTTTACAGGTTTAGCTTGTTCAGTATATTAGTTTGTGTTATAGTTCCTTTTAAAAATTGTTTTTATTAAGCTATATATATTTTTCTCCACTTCCCTCCCTTTCTACCCTCTTCCAAGG
Source organism: Arvicola amphibius (assembly GCF_903992535.2). Taxonomy (NCBI): domain Eukaryota; kingdom Metazoa; phylum Chordata; class Mammalia; order Rodentia; family Cricetidae; genus Arvicola; species Arvicola amphibius. The sequence continues at coordinate 154,173,580 of NC_052051.1, forward strand.
TCCCCATGTTCCCAATTTACTCAGGAGCTCTTGTCTTTTCTATGCCCCATGTAGTTTAGATCCATTTATGTCTCTCTTAGGGTCCTCCTTGTTGTTTAGGTTCTCTGGGATTGTGAATTGCAGGCTGGTTTTCTTTGCTTTATGTCTAAAAGCTACTTATGAGTGAGTACATATGATATTTGTCTTTCTGGGTCTGGGCTACATCACTCAATATGATGTTTTCTAGCTCCATACATTTGCCCACAAATTTCAAGATGCCATTTTTTCTAATGTGTAGTACTCCATTGTGTAAATATACCACATTTTTCGTACCCATTCTTGGGTCGAGAGGAATTTAGGTTGTTTCCAGGCTCTGGCTATGACAAATAATGAACATAGGTGAGCACATGTCCTTGTGGTACAATTGAGCATTCTTTGAGTATATACCAAAAATTGGTATTGCTGGGTCTTGAGATAGGTTGTTTCCTAATTTTCTGGAAACATAGATTGATGTTTCATCATGTCAACTCAGATCTTGGGGAAGCTCTGTACGTGCTCCACTTTCTACCTCAATGCTAGGAAACTGAGCTATGTTGGCTGTTGTGTTGGAAATCTAACCCAATCTGAGATCCAAGGTGATGAAGGCAGGAAGAAAGTCACGGCAGTTTGTCTAAGATTTGAGAAACTATTCTGTTCACAGCAAGTACAAAATTCCCATCAATATATGTGGTTACCAGGGACTGGAGATGTGGTTCAATGGGCAAAATACTCGTCTGCCATGTGGGAAGCTCTGGGCTCCATCCCCAGTACTATGTAAGCTTGGTACATGCTTATAATCTCAACACTCCCAAGGTGAAGGGAGAAGAATCGAGAAGTTCAAGGTCATTCTCAGGGTAGGCTCAAGGCCAGATTGGGATATGTAGAAGCCTGTTTCAAAAAGTATTAGCAATTAGAAATTGTGTTTACTTCAGAATAAAATCCGGCTTTTTTTCTATTTATGTTCATTTCTACAAAAGGCACCAAGCTGTGAGCGTGTGTGCCTGATATAGCTGATTGGGTCTGACTCCCACACACTGAGCTCTGACAGAAATTCTGAGACAGCGCGGCACTAGGAAACAGTGTGACCCAGGAGTTCTGAAATGGGGTGATTTCACCTCTGGATCACCACTGGGGCTCACCAAAGCTAATCACGAATTGTGCCATCCAATGTAGTACTAGTGGTCAACTTGCCCACAACAAGGCCTCTTGGCCTTTCATGCATCCACTTCCTATCTAGGTACACTCAACACCACAGACTCTTTACCAGACAAATGACTGTTCAGGAGCAGAACGAGTTGTGAGCTTGTAAGCCATTTACAAAACAGTAGCCAGGTGAGTATGGTAACTGTCTCCAGCTGCTGGGAAGGGCAAACTCAGAGGCTACGGAAATGCAGGGGTCAATTCAGAGTATAAATAGAAACAGCGCTCAGGCTCTGAGTCGACTTATGGCTGATGGAAGAATAACTCGCAAGTCAAGACTGTTCTGTGGGCTTCCCCAAAGCATAATGTCTGTACTTACTAACAAAGAGATTTAACCCAGCATGCTTCCCATGATCCTGTTGTGAGCCTCAGGGTGATAAGGGAGGCATTACTCATAAATATGAGAAACTAATGCTTTAAGTCCTTGCTTTGAGGATCGGGTAGTCTCCTGTCCCCTGACTAATTAAGTGCAGTCAAGGAGGCTCATTCACGTAAATATGTGTTTTGTCCGTAATGCAAAAACCCTATCTGCCTCTTGAAACCTCATCCCCACTCACATGTGCAAAATTTATGTGGGATCAAGTAAAACCAGCCATGCCAAGGATAATTAAAAAGCTGGTGGAAACAGGATAGACGTTGACCGGGCTTTGCCGAAGTCTTAATTAAAGGAGAAGAATTTCCCCAGTGTAATGTTTGCAAGATTTTAAAGATAATCATTTCTCCCATGTTATATGAAGCTGTTTTATGAGGGCAATAAAGTAATTTTAATATACAATTGTAAAAATCCTCTAGAGCCATAACTAACATTGTCATGTTTTATATCAAATAACCATAGGCTTCAGTGTCAGGAGCCATGATCTTAGGGAGTGGGAGGTGAAGCCTTCTTGCAAAGTTGTCCTGAAATATAGCAGTGTTGTATAGCAGCCCCCAGTGCCAGGAAGGGAGTGCCTAGGACCCTCCGTTCAATGAGGGCATCCTGACTTTTAACTGCTGTGTGGGGAGGAGCTAAGAGGGTGGCAAACAGGAATGAGAGTGTGAGGACAAGAGGAGGGGTTCCCTGCACATCTCAGTGGTGTCACCACCTGTCCCCCCTTTTCATTCTGGCAAAATTCCAATGAAATGAAAAGTGAGAAGACACCTGTAGTGTACACACGGAGTGACCCAGGCATCACATTGAGCTCCAGAGAGTCCCGTAGAGAAGTCTCTGTTCCAATAGGAAACCTTATACACTTCAACAAACCTGATAATTTTTACTGTTCATAATTTTTCTTATGGCTTACACGCTGCTCTGTGCCATGGAACAGTGAGTGACCATCAGCTGTTCTATGGTGTCTCTTTACACAATAGTACATCTAGGAATTGCCCAAAGTCCCTACAATGCTGTGCTTGAATGAGGTCACCACCCACCCCTAGGAGGGATCTTTGCTTTTTTTGCATTTACATACTATGAGTGAGATAATCTATAACTGAAAACAAAGCTTAAATTTGTCTGGAAAGAAGATACAAATATACCAGTCTTAAAATGCAATATTCCAGGCTGCTTAGCAGCTAAAGGGGGTTTATGCTGAAGGATGGTGGATGTAATTTCCTTGAAAAAAATTATAAGCAAAAGGATTGAACCTAATCTAATATCACCGCTAAAGCCTGCTGCGGTCGTGTGCAGCATTTGGCTACTACCCAGGGCCAAAGGGATGGTTCTGAATTAGCGCAGCCTACAAAGCAGCTTTCCGATTTTTATCAGATTATCAGCACTGCTGGCTGGCACTGACGAGCCCAGTAACGTGCGGCAAGCACTCTCAGGCATCATATTTCTGGCATGTAAAATATCCTCAAAGCACATTTTAATTGTTTTAACAAGATAAAGTATGCTGCGCTTGCATGAATAATATTATCTGTATTACATTAAACCTCTTCATTTATTATCACTAATGCTACTTAAAAGAGATGTTGATAGAGCAATTTCGTCCTCATATCATGACCTTGGTCAGGAGTACATGACGGTTCATATTCATTACGCTGAGCTAAGAGCAGGTTTCTGCTGTAATATCGCTTAATTTATATTCTGAAAAGGCTCCGGGGACAAGTTGCTCTTGTGCATTAGGCTTCTATCTAAATCACGCTATCTGAGGACAAGTGGGAATGGCAGATCTCTATTAAACAATCCCTATACGTGTGGTGAGCTATTCCAGACACACAGACCAAAGTGCTAAATCCCAGAACCTCGTTCAACATGAAATTTACTGGTACAAATTTTGTGTGTTTGCATGCTACATATGGGGATTACATGAGAGTCTAAGTATTGGTTAAAGGTTAGAACTCTGTTACCCTTGACATTCCCTTCTAATCAAGTATGAAGATAAGCCAATTACTACCTTTAAAAAGTGCCACTATATGGTCCCTCTGTCAGAGCCAGTGGGATGCATGTGTACACATGGGTGTGGTTGTGCATTCCTACCAATTAGGAATAGCATATGCTTGGGAAAGGAAAAGCTGTTGCTTGTCTTTTTTTTTTCAAAAATAAGACCAAATAAACATGCAATTTAATGTTGTCACGTTTATAGCACAATTAATAACTGTGAAATGTCAACATATTTCTCAGTTATTAATGAGACTTCCAATTGTATTGGTTTAATATGTTATTACTGGAGCATTTAAAAAAGATTTTGGAAGTGCCTGGAGACATAATATACTAGATTATTTTAATTTATAACTTTACTAAGCAGAGCATTATTGAAACATAGAAGTCCAGACCCAAGTGTCATACCTAAAGGAGACCAGTTAAGTTTCTGTAGTTTGCATAGCATTGATCCTCATCCAAAAGGTTGAACTCCAAAGTCACTTACACAACAAGTGGCGTATCATTGAGGATATTTATAGCAAAGCCACAATAAGACCTTACAGTGAAAGTTAGTAAAGATGCACAGAGAAGGACTGAAGGAAAGGTAAGAAAGGAGACCTAGGCATTCTGGAGGCATGACAGCCTTTAGATGCTTAAGAAAGTGTGAGGTGTGGATGGTGATAGCTCTGGAGATGACACAGGAGCCGGTACCTAAGACGGAGGTGAGAATGCAATGGGAGGCGGTGATGATGCTGAGGAAGAAGCTGGTGATAGCACTGAAACGGTGCTGGCATCAGAATGGCTATGGTACGGGGATGGTGTTGGGATGATGACAATATTGAGATGAGAATGGTGATAGATGTGATGGCATTGAGATGATGAAGCTGTTATTGATAGAACTGGGGTGGAAATAATGACGGTGTTGAGACAGTGATGCCTAGCTTTTGTGAAAAGTTTGGTTTGTTCCTTTAAAATATTTATCTTTAAATTTGTGTGTGTGTGTGTGTGTGTGTGTGTGTCGGAGCTGGAACGAGGATGGTATTGATATTGAAATGGGAATGATGTTGGGATAGGGATGCTATTAGGATGGGGATTCAGATGATGGTGAGGATGGTGGTCAGATGGGGGATGGGATGTGGATGGTGATGATCTTGAGAATGGTGATGATGGTGATATTGGGGATGGGGATGGTGTTGGGATGAGGACCACGTAGGGGTAAGAATGGCCTTAGGTTATAGATGGTGCTGGGATAATGTAGAGGTTAGGGTTAAATTGGGATGGAGTTAATAATGGGATGATAATGGTGTGACACGGATGCTGTTGGGATAGAGATCTCAAAGAGCTAGGGATGTGAGATTTAGGTGGCATTGAGAAGGTGACAAATTGGAAAGAGGTGCTGCTCAGATGGTGACAGTATTGATGATCGGGGGGGTTTTGGAATAGCTCTGCAAGATAAAAAATAATAAGAAGGGACCTTTCCCACTATATAATTAATAATTAAGGTGAAAACTCCTGGGTTTCAACAATTTTTGTTGGTCAGATTGACCTTTCCCTATGTTTACACAGCCTGTTCCTTTAGGTGGGAAGCCTAATGCAGGGTGGGGTCTTCCCTTACTGTTAATCTTCGTCCTCCACATGCTTTGTGAATTACAGGGTAAAATTGGAAAGTACACATTTTCTAAGTTTCTGAATATTCCAGTTTTTTTCCAAAAAGTGAAACAACATATTCGATAACAATAAGTAAGAATGTTATATTCTAAGTGTGAAACCGAAAGGTCAACTCTTAACCACGTATTTAAATCTCTGACATCCAATAACCTTCCATTTTACAGTCAGTGTCCAATCAGGTCTCTCGACCTTTTTCCTGAGTGCAGTGTGTTCCTAAGGGATGAGCAGAAGGGGACCTATGCATCCTTACACACTGTAGTCATGACCTCTGGATACCCTGTCTTCTCCCTGTCCTGGTCACTTCAGGGATGAGGGAAGTGACCCTTTTACTCTTCTGTCTTTGGAGCAGAAAGTCCTAGGCTCCAGGCATCAACACCTACACGCGCTAAGGGAAAGTCTGCATTATTAACCATTTGGAGTCAATTTTCTTTGATCATCACAGTCACGGAGTAAACTCTTCTACTTAAAAGCTGCTGTAAGAATCATTGCTAAGTAAGGCACAGCATTCCGCTAACCACAGTACCTGACATCACGGTTCACAAAGAAGTTGCTGACCCTTCTTCTCCATGATAAAAACACAAAGAGTGGAAGCTGACCCTCTGTCCAGTTGTTTACCTTAATGAGCTAAGGGGACCTCAAGTCTAACTGGCATTTCAGCTAGCCCTGACTTTGAACATATGCATTAGTTACCTTTCTGCTGCTGTGATAAGACACCATGTCCAAGGCAACTTAGAGAAGGAAGAGTCTGTGTGAGGTTAGGGTTCCAGGGGTCTGAGTCCATGATGACAGATCAAAGTCAAGGCAGCTGGGGACAGAGCTGAGAGCTTACATCCTGAATTGCAAGCAGGAAGCAGAGAAAATGGGAATGGAGCAGAAACAAATCTCCGAACTCTCAAAGCTCACTTTCAGATGACTTCCTCTAGCAAGGCCATACCCCCTAAGTCTCTGCTAATAGTGCCACCTACTGGAGACTGAGTAGTAAATAGCCTGAGACTGTGGGGAACATCTTATTCAAACTACCACAATGTAATTATTCTTTTTTGCTTCAGTATATTGACAATAAAAATTGTCCATTGATTTTACAAGCAATCAAAAACAAGTAACATAAACAGAGATGGTGGTCATCGGTGTCAGTGAGTATGAGGGACGCTTTTCAGGATTCCATAGGTAGACAACAATAAATAGCACTTTCGTCTCACCGTTTGAGGGATCAAATGTCAATTCAGGAAAAAAAAAAAGAATCAGTGTTCAAAAGAAGGACCCGTTCCTCCTGAGTCAGCAGTAGACAGTGAGACCCTGGCATTGCCTTGGAAATGCCAGCTGCCTTTTGAGCTGCTTGTGAGCAAACAGACACTCAGATGACAGGGCACACCACACACTTGTGAGGAGTGAGCATTTTGGAGGGTGCGGAGCGCGCACTTGTGCTTAAAAAGCATTCTGTACGTTTGGTTTTAGCGTTTTCAGACCCATTGAGGAGTCCCTTTGGGGACCATTTGGAAAGGCATGAAAGCAGAGGCTGTGTGCCTAATGACAAGTAGGAGAGGAACAAATGGCTCATATGGGGGTGACAGGGGATGGAGCATGAGGTTAACTCTTTCCAGACCCTCAAGCAGGTTCTTCTTTCAATGCTAAAGAAAACCCACAGTGGCCCTCAAACTTCTAGAACCTACCTTTAGACATATCAGATGTTCTAGGGACTACCTGGACTGTGCAGCTCATGAATGTTACCTGTGCATGCTGGGTTCCTAGCTTTGAAACTCATACGATGCTCTTATTTTGCAGTAACGATTTTCAATCTTGTTTGTAAAGTATTTATACATCTTTTCAAAACTGTGGTTTTACTCTTTCAGACTTTCATGCACACACAATGATCATGGCATTAAAACAGTACATAAAGTACTATTTGCTCGGGTTCTCCCTAACCTCTGAGTCCTACAAATTTTCCTGCTACTTCTTCTTGGATGATCCCTGAGTGTTGAGAACATGGGGTGTGATAAAGTGGCTGAGAACTCTATTGAGTATTACCCCCAACACTTTGACATGTTTTGAGTTCCCATGCTAACTGTGATCAGTTGCACAAAGTGTTTTCTTTGATGAGGTCCAAAAACTGCATTCATCTAGGGGTAGAGACACTAGAATTTAAGGCAGCTTTTAGGAAGATAGTAGTAGCAGATTCAGTTCTGGGGCCTGTGAGCTCCCCAGTCACAGGTTCTCATCAAGATTTACAGTACTAAGCATGTGTTTCATCTGTGGTGCAGGCCTTAAATCCAACCAGAAAATAATTGGTTACCTCTGCAACATTAGTTCCACTATCTCACCCACAGGAATCTCTTGCCACGTCTTCCACATGAACTTTTGCTGTAGCTCACAATGTTCAGAGCTTGACAAGCTGTTGGTGAATTTCCTCCCCCAGCAGCCTGCACAGCCTGCTATGAACTCTACCCAGAAGAGAGGAAGCTACCTGATCCGTATGAACTCGATTCTTCATCTCCTGTAAGCAAAGCCTGTGGTATCTTCAATAGAAGGTTCTTTATGCCAAGTTCTGGTGTGCAACCAAGATCAGTGGCAATATCCTATCTTGTTTTGGGGGTCTTCGAGATATCCCTGCTCAACAGCTTGAGGGAAGGTGTCCCACACCTGGCTCAAGTCTTTTTATTTGTCAACCTACAACTTCGGGGAGGAAGATTGAGCCTGCGTAGGGTGACTCCATTTAAAATCTTGTGCGTGTGTGTGTGTGTGTGTGTGTGTGTGTGTGTGTGTGAGCGTGCATATGTGTGAGTGCAAAACTTTCAAAGTAGCAGTCTTCTATATGACTTTTCAAAATCTTCATGTTAGTTATCCTTCTCTCATTCCTCCTAACTCGCCCTCCTATCCCTCTTCCACGTAGACCTCCCTTCCTGTTACTCCCCTTTCCCTCTGAACATTGCCAATGGTTTTCTATCCCTTCTTCTTTAAGATTCATATTTCAATGATAGACTGCTCTCTAAAGATATGCTAAAGCAAGTACATTATTTGATCATGTAACTCCATGCTTGTTCAATCTCACATTATTATTATTATTATTATTATTATTATTATTATTATTATTATTGGCTTTTTGCTTGTTTGTTTCTTTGTTTTCCGAAGCAGGGTTTTCTGTGCAGCCCTGGCTGTCCTGGGACTCACTTATAGACCAGGATGGTCTTAAACTCAGAGATCTATTTCTTCTACCTCCCAAGAGCTGGGATTAAAGGTAGATACCACCACACCCAGCAATGTCACAGTTTTATTATGTATCTAACAGCCATTAGGGAGAAAATGGGCGAGCGGGCTGCTCTGCTCTGCACTTCAGCCAGTACCTTGCAGGCGTCTGCCACATGACTTTACCTCTGAGTGTGTGCTATGTTCTAGGAATATGAGCTGATTGCAGGCCCCTTCAGTGTCCACAGAAGTACATATTACAGGCCATAGCGACTATATCCACAGCTACAGTGGGAATAGACAGTTTGGAGCAGGCTCTATCCCCACCTGCTCAGTCCGTCTCAGAACCAGGAACTTCCACAGCCCGAGTGTTCGCTGGGAGTTGAGCTCTGGGACTTTGGAAACTCCTAAATCACTTACTTACATTTGCATGCTCTATCTCCCAGCCTCTGGCCACTGACTTCAGATAGGGGGCGCTTTAAAAGCAGCCACTACACAGTACAGTAGAAGGATCTGAAAACGTGGAAGTAGAGAACTAACCTGACAAATATTTCCTAAGGCATTTTTTTACTGACTTGGGATAAAAAGCAAAGGAGCTAAGGAGACAAGATCCACATCTTCAGACCTCTCACTTCAGAATGCAGAGAGAGCATACAAAATGCAAGTTGTATCATTGTGTAATAGCACAAAAAAGACTCAATTCTCAAACCAACCTATGTGAACATCAACATAGCAATAGATTAAGGAAGTGTGTTGTGCAATGTAATGTCTCACTGTGCATGTACAAGCTCAGGTACACACACGTGTGCACACTCCACACACACACACACACTCATGCTTTAAAGTAAATTTCCATCAGAGGAAAATAATATTGATCAACATTGTAATAGCAATATTATATTGTTAGGAAGTAAATCTATGGTATGCTAGAAGGAACAGACAGTCCTCAACTGTACAAGCACATTTTATGTTGTAATTGTTTGTGTGTGTGTGTGTGTGTGTGTGTGTGTGTGTGTGTGTGTGTGTGTTCAGTGTCTGAAGAGGCCAAAACATGGAGTTATAGACATTTGTGAGCCACCTGACTGACATGGGTCTGTCTGGAAGAGCAGCACCTTCTCTTACCAACTGAACCATTTCTCCAGTTCCAGGTCACTCCTTAGATGTGTGCACAGTGAAGCCTCGGTCTAGATTTTGCTCAGCACCAATCATGTCCTTGTTTCTAGAGTTGTGTGTGTTCACAGAAGCCTGAACTTTTTTCCTGAGGGGAGCCTCCACGTTTCCCCGTCACGTTGTCACGTGGCATTCTGCTCTCTCTAGGAGCATCTCACCCTCCCACCAGTGTTGGGGTGAACATCAAGTGGCTATGTATAGTCCTGATTCTATTATTCTCTCATAAATCTCACCCCGAAGGTCAATTCATCTCGGTTTCCTCCCTAGAAATATGCATCCTCTCTTCTAAGTTATAACACAGGTTGATCTGAGGACAGGACAGTCATGCATCTGCCCACAGGTGTGGCTCCCACTCTTCATCCTGTCCACTGGTCCGTTTCTGGACAGCCACGGTGCGGTGGGTTTCTGTGCACATAAATAGCTTCAAGCCAAGATTTCTACACTAACCATGCTTTGATCCAGTACTCTCCTCCTGCAAACGCGAAACAATGCTCTTGTTGATGAGCATCTGACTTTCATAACATAAGAAATCCTCAAATTAGACTCCGGCTTCTTCTTGTTTTCTGATTGTAAAGTGCTGGTCAAAGGCCTAGCAGTGGTGGCGCACGCCTTTCATCCCAGCATGCAGGAGGCAGAGGCAGGTGGTTCTCTGTGAGGCTGAGCCCAGCCTGGTCTACAGAGAGAGTTCCAGAATAACAGGCTCCAAAGCTACAGAGAGACACCTTATCTTGAAAAAACAGAAGAGAGAGTGGGGGGAGGGAGGGAGGGAGGAAGAAAGGAAGGAAGGAAGGAAGGAAGGGAGGGAGGGAGGGAGGAAGAAAGGAAGGAAGGAAGGAAGGAAGGAAGGAAGGAAGGAAGGAAGGAAGGAAGGAAGGAAGAAAAGAAAGATGGCCAATGGGCCTAGGAAAGGAGGCTAGGGACAAAGACTGCTGTAGCTCTTCGGAAGATGCCGCAGAGCGTCCAGACTCTTCTTGGCCTTGGGCCTTTCTCTTTCATTTGGAATGTTATTAAAAGATAGGATTCTCCAGCCCATTCCTATTTTGCCCTTCTCAGTTTGCATAACCACACTCAGCTCTTGACTGTGCACCTTCTGGGGCCATGATAAGAACGTCCCCTACTCGGGGCAGAAGAGTTAGGAAGATGAAGGACGCTCCTCCATGTCCCCTACCTGTGTGGACAGTGACCTGAAGGAGGGTGGGGAATCCTAGAAAGCCACTGGAGCACTTCTCACCAGGCTCTCCTGTCTGGGGCTGACCTTGTTTGTAGCTTCACTAAATGCCGCCTGAGAAAGTTCCATAGTTACGGGGATCACAGTGAGATTTGCTAATTTGAGCTTGCTGTGCTGCCTGGTAACTGATTTAAGTATTCAGGAAGGGGTAATTGAAAGGAATAGGAAAGTATCCAAACAGTTACTGGATGGGCTAGAGACCATGCCTAGGAGTGCGCCTGGGTCCAAAGACTCAAGGATCACATAGGAATGGAAGCAGTACAGAAATTCTGACTGAAGTGCCTACATACAAAACTTAAGGTGTGTGCTGTCGCAATGATGCCCCAATGTATGTTAGATTATTCACTCCAAGTTTTCAATGAACTGTTTTTATTATTTAGGATACAAAGGTACATAGATGGATAGATATATACATATATATATATACATTTGCATGAATGTACATATCTAATATCTATCACATATGTGTATATAGTTATAGAAAATGCAAATATTCCTATATCTGCTTATATTGCATTTATATGCTTACAGAATTAGCTGAATATATACACATGTTATAATCATTGTTGCACATGCAAAGGTATCTGAAGAGGGCCTAGAGTACTGGTACCCAGCGTGTCCAACTCAGACGGATACTCATGATTTATTACATGTGGCTGAGGCTTCTGAAGACGTGATTTAGTAGTCACTGGTTATTTCAATTTACTCTTTTTGCGTTTTTAATTAGTAAATGAATCCCTCATGGTCAAATGATTAATTGCACAATAATTCACTGTGGTCCCTTCCTCTCCTATTTGTGCAGAGCTCCACGCACAGAGAGTGTTTGGAATATGGGCTGACATTATAAATTACAGCCATGCATTCACACGGCCCTCGTTCACAGTGTGTCAGCATTTCCATTAGAAACCCCCATTCCGAAGGTGCTTAAAAGTGAGCTGTGAAAATTCATTTTCACATGGCAGCTGGCATAGAGGGAGTCTGCCAGGGAGCAAGGCTTTGAAGTCAAGGTGGAGAATTTACTTGGTCATTGGTGGAAGTCCCAAGCTGAGAAAGTTAGCACCTTTCTCAAAAATGTCCATTAAACAAAATAATTTGAAGAAATCCTGTTCTGAGAGTCAGCAGCTCAAAGGTGAATGCTGGAATTGGTGGGAAGGATGCTTATTTGGTGGTTTCAGTTTTGTTGTTTTTCTTGAGACTGAGAGTTGCAAACTCACTACAATCCTCCTGCCTTAGCAAGCCTCCCCCCAAGAATGCTGGAATTACAGGTAGAGCCACCACAGCTGTATCACAGTGTGGATTTTAGATGGAGGCCACTCTTGTTTCCAACAGAATTTATATTTTGAGATTACTTTGAACTTAAAGAATGCTGGACAGTGGGGACTCCATATCTCTCTGCATTCCCCCATTACTGACATCTCCCTTCTTTGCTGACATGTTGCTTTGGTGTAGTCGATGTGCCCTACTTAGATAAACCCCTACTTAGATAATATTATTAACCAAGCCAAGATTTCCATTCAAATTGTCTTCTATTTTTCATAACATTGCCTTGCTATCTCAGGATCCTGTTTTTCCTTGGAGATTAAAAACAACCATCTTCTCACTCCCCAAAGAGTGCCATGACAGAAAAAGAAATCTGACTTAAGTCTAGCTTAGTGAGCCAACAAGTTTACTTGCGTATTTATGGGAACATGAGTGACTCAAAGACAGTTTCATCACCAAAAAGGGCCCACTCCTCAGTGGAGCAGCCTGTGCATCTTGCAGGCAACTCTACCAGAGAGTGAATCTTCTTCCCATAGGTGTCTCAGTCTCACATATCCTTGGAAATGGCTTTGTGATTCTTGTAACTGTCTGAGCTTCCCAAGTCTCTTAAGTTTCTCTGGAATCCTTCTCATAGGTGGGAACACTTCAATTAGAAGGAAATAGGTATACAGCACTCATTGGAAATTTATGACATTTAGTGACCATGTCTCCTTAGGTTCCTTCTGGCTCCATAGTTTAGGACCTGACTTGCTAGGGTCACCTTGATGGTTTTCAGGATTGATCAGTCAGTCAGGAATATTCTACTAGAGTAAATCTGGGTTTTGTTTGGGGGCGCTTGTTGTGGGTTGGGGAAGAAGACCAAAGAGATGTAATGCTGACATGAGACTTACACACTGTCAGCATGCAGGGGGCTGCTGGTGCTTCCTTGAGCTCCAGTCTTCCAGGGCTTTGCCAGATACTCAATGTAAAGTTACTTCTCTTCTTTATAAGCAACATGGGCAGTGTCTTTAGTCAGGGTTTCTATTGCTGTGAAGAGACCCCAAGACCACAGCAACTCTTATAAAACATTAATTGGGTGCTTACAATTTCAGAGGTTTATCATTATCATCATGGCAGGACATGGTAGCATGCAGGCAGACCTGGTGCTGGAGAAGGAGTTAGGAGTGGAGAAGGCCACTCCTAACGTCCTGATTCCGCAGGCCACAGGAAGTGGTCTGAGATACTAAATGTGTCTTGAGCTCATGAGACTTCAAAGCCCACCCCTACAATGACACACTTCCTCCAACAAAGTCACACTTCCTCCAACAAAGTCACACTTCCTCCAACAAAGTTGTAACTCCAAGTAGTGCCATTCCCTATGAGTTTGTGGGAACCAATTGCATTCAAATTAGCACAGTCATGAAGTAAGAAAGAAGATCTATCTTCCTGTCCTTTGCATAGAGATGTATTCTTACACCTTATATGAATTTCCTGTGTTTGAGACATGGCCTCCACTTTCTCATCTATTCATTTATTAGTCATGTAGCTGCTCTAACATTGATCTGGATTCGTCACATTCTGATTCATCAGTAATGCTATTTTATATAACCTTTATGCCCTCATCTTTGGCTGTTTCTTTCTTTCATGGTGTGCAGTTGTAACAGGGGTGTCCCTTCTCAGTATGCCACAGCTGACAATGTGTCTCAGTAACCAGCAAGTCTCCAGGTTTCAATGTGATTCAATCTGTAGTTCTTGGTGTCCCACCTGTAATGGAGTGTGTAAAACCTTCAATATTCCACATATTGCGTAACCCCTAGTGCCAGGTGTGGTGATAGAGTAGCCCTAGGTGTCCCACATATGGTGGGCATAACCTCTGCTGTCCAGTGTGTAGTGTGTGTAACCTGACATGGTCCCAAGTGTAGTGCAGGAAGTGGAGAAGGAAACAGGAGGAGCTACCACTTACTGAGTGGTGGTTGTTTAATGTCACAGTGATGATGCCATCTTGCTTTCAAGGACCAGGATCTAATGGACAACGAGAGCAATGCCATTCTTGTTTCTGCAATCTTGGGTTGGTATGTAAAATGAAAAAGGATAGTTTGCTTTGTTTTTAAAAAAATAAAAAATAAAAATAGAAATTAAAAAAAACTCTGGCTAGGTTGTAGTGGTGCACACACAGCACTTGAGAGGTGAGGGCAGGCAGACCAGCCTGGTCTACGGAGAATTCCTAAACACAGGCTACACAGAGAACCCTGTCAAAAAAAAAAGAAAAGAAAACTTGGAATTTTGTTTTCTTTAAGTGAGGTTTATTAATATCCATTTTCTAATCTTTATATAGGCATGGTAAATTTATGGGATACTATTATATACAGTTATGTAATGATATATATATATATATGCATATGCATATAGAGTTATATAGTTATACATGCAAAGTTCTTTTATGTTTAACTAAAATATTGACATAATTATGCATTTTCTTGTAATTTTTAAAACTTCCAATGGTTATTTTATACTACTCGTATGTCCCTTTAACAACAACTCATACATGTGTGTGCACAAATGTACATATGCATATGGACATACACATACATATACACACAAATACATATATGTATATGCATTTTTATATGAGTTTCTTTCTTAAAACTATAGTTTTCTCACTTTAAAGACCCTAACTCTAGCTCTGATCTCCTTGGTTGATTGTGGCTCTTGTAAGACTGTGTCTTTCTTTGCAGCCCTCACCGGCTGGGTCACTAAATCATTGAAACACCCCGTCTCAGTCTCCGTAAGTACTGAGATTATAGGTATGAGCTACCACCCCTCACAGATAACTTTGATCTTGTTAAGGATTGTTTTGGCTCCCAGTAGATCCCACACACATCCACATGAATTTGAGAATCAGCATCTCCCTTTCTACCTAAGCTACTATGGGTTAATATCTCATTACTTTGAACCTTTATTACAGATTTTAAATACAATTAGTGTATCTTCTCATGTATCTTCTCTAAACCGTCACACCAAACTTGTTACTGGAGGGTTTTTTATCTGATTTTTTTCAGCTTTATATTATTCCAGTGAAAATTATGTATCATCTAGATTAAGAAAATGGACTCTTGAGTATTTTTGTTTTAACATGTGAGGTTACTGGTGATCCAATACGATTAATCAAGATTTTTCCTCCATCCAACAAGTAGATCAATTCAAAGGTCCAGGCCTGAGTCACAATCCCAGAATCCTCTGCTTTGTTGTGGTTGTTTTGCTTTGCCTTCCCTCTAGGATGGATAGGACGCTTCATTTGCATTTCTGAGGTGAATTATGTTTTAACCTATCAGAGTCTTGGGAAAGGATCTTCCTGGGTTCCACTTCCCACCTTGACAGACCAAAGACTTTCCTTGGATATGTTCTCAGGAATTATAACCCATGTTCCCCAAAGCCTCTCATATGAGAAGTGGGCAAAGAACTCATTCTCATACTTAGGATTGGAGTCTGCCTCTGGGAGTCTACTTTGTAAAATGAGCACTCAAATGCAAATATCCACAAGCAGCACTTTATCTGATGAATCTAGGGGTTTGTAACAGGAATATTTCCATTTTATATGAATCTATCAATGTATTGGCAATGTCAGGGAAGAACTGCCCTTATGTTGCCAAACCTTTCCTAGCCTGTGTGCTACAGAGTGCACACACACTCCACAGTGGAGTTTTCTCTCTGGAGGGCTCTCAGTAAGTGTTGGATGAGGCATGATTACTTTTACAGAATGTATAAATTACTATATAATGTCCATTAATACTTGAAATCAGTTGATCTCTGAGTTCTGTACCATTAGAATAATTGTACCTCTGCCACTGAAGTGTTTCAAAACAAAGCCTACCATGAACATGATGCCCCCTTCCTCCTCCTTTCTCTGTCTCTTTCCCTCCCTCCTCCTCCTTCCTTCCTTTCTCCTACCTTCCCTTTCTCTCCCACCTTCTCCACTTCCTTATTTCTCCTGTCTCTTTTCTTTTCTACCATATATGTTTAGCTAAATGAAACTATTTAACTCTGTGTAGTTTTAGGGAGTCTTCTGTGTTCTACTCTCCTTGGGTCAAGTGCCATATATCCCACAGTTAAGGGAGAGAATGCACCTATGGGGATGTCAATGCAGGCTGTGTTTCAACCCCTCCCTTCCTAAAAGAAAAATATTTATGAATAATGAAATGAAATGAAGCTCAGACCAGAGAGAGAGGGAGATAGGGGAAGCACACAAATGGATTTGGGAGCTGGGCATGGAAAATCTCTTTTTGGAAGACAACAACTCTCTCTAAGTAGGTTTATCAGATGTAAATTTATACATGCATTTGATGTTTGTAGGAGATTCCTAAAGTAGGATAAAGGAGTAGTCTTCTCCCTTGTTTTTCTCTATTATTTTCTCTAAATGCTGATATACATTTGGCAAAGCTGACTTCACTTTATCACTTTGTGAGATATTAAAATATGCCAAGTCAATAATGATTTTTATGGCATTCCACATGCATGTATGGTCTGTATATATATCCATATACTTGTGATTATGTATTCCTCATTTGTCCATGACTTTGTGTACACATGTGTATGTATGCATTGATGTATATTTGTATGTGCACACATGTTTGTGTCTATACATGTATGACTGCATGTGTATATATATACACACATACCTGTATTGTGTACATGCATGTAAATATACGTCTGTATGTAAATGTGTGTGTAGTAGTGTGTATGTGTATATGTATGCAAACGTCTTTGTGTGTACATGTGTGTAAGTACATACACATCTGTGTGTGGTGTATGTGTGTTTATGTGTGTGATGTGTGTGTATGTGTGCATGTGATGTGATGTGATGTGGTGTGGTGTGTGTCTGTGTGTGTGTGTGTGTGTGTGTGTATTTTCTTCCACATTCCTATGACTATGATCTCAATTTTTTAAAATGACTGTTAACATGGGCCAGGAGTCAACAACAGGCAATCTGAATAGCCCAATGATTAGTCAAGGAAAAATAAATTAAAATAAACAGCACATAGTCATTAAAATGAAAAAAGGAGGAGGTTTACTCATCAAGCCTGGGTCAGTGGTGACCAGAAATCAATGCTGTCAATGGCTGAAGACATCAGTGAGGCTCTCTAAGTCTGGCTTGGAACCTTCAAGCCAAGTGCCCAGGGTGCTACCAGGGCTGAGCAGGAATTGGGAAGGAATACCTGTGTTTGCCACCTGTCAGTCCTAGCATCCTAGCTGGTCCCTGGTGTGGAGTGCTTCCAGCTGTAATGGACAGAAAACTGTGCCTGCCTTTACCTGTATACACACACACACACACACACACACACACACACACACACTATCCTTCTGCAGTATGCAGTCTAACATACTGACAGCATGACCATCTAAAGCATGTGTACTAAGTTCATTCCAAAAGTACTCAAAACAGGCTCAAAGTTGGCTGGGTCCTTATATCAAACCACTAAGCAAGAGAATTCAATTCTCTTCGATTCTCCATTTGAAAGTGTATACCCAGTTAAAGCTGGACACACTGCTTTGTGGCTATACATAATTGCTTTTATTATTCCTAAACTCAGGGGGAATTTCCCACCCCCAGAATATTTTTGGTATGAACATGTGAGAAAAATGAAAGAATGAGAAGTCTTGGTTAGTATTCATAGTGCGTGGATGCCCCTGCCCAAGTTCAAGTTTTTATCTCTGCCTTGCCGCCACTCCCCCTGCTCCTCATGCCCAGCTGCCTGCTTTCTTGCCTTAATAGCACTCAAAACAGTTTATCATCTATCCTTTCCTTCAAACCAATGGGCTTACAAAAACCAAAGCTGCTCCAGAAGAACAGAAATAACGTTCGTGCTGCTGTTATCAATACACCAGGCAGCCTGTCCCTAATTGTCTGGTTTGGGATGCTGCAGCCCCGTTGCTGCCCAGCAAGGAGCCAGGGTCCCCTAGAAGGGTCACCCATTGCACCACCCCAGCCAGCTGGAGGCTAAGCAGACAGATCGCCCCAGCCTCTGCAGCACAGAGCCAATGATTTTTACATCAAGAAGCCTGATGTACTGCATGGCCACCCACCAATCCCTTCTCAATATCGATCCAGCTCTAAATGAGGCTCCCCTGCTCTGTACCATGAGCAATAATTAAAAAAGCAGCACATTGATTTTAACTAATATTATGAAGGTTCTGGATGCGCACATGCTTACAAAATAGTGGGCTTCACCATCCTTCACTGCGACAAAGAATTCTGATTATTGCCCAAGCACAGGCAAGAGAAATGTGTCTGTGAGTGATGTGTCAAAACTTATTCCTGCTCTGTTTTATTATAAACCTTGTTTGAACAGTGGTGGAACATTTTCTTTTTCAAGAGTGTCGTGAATCAAATCAGAGTGGGCTGAAGTATGAGGCTAGGGTGAGGGACTAGGGGGTCTTTCTTAAAAATAATGCTATCCAACTATATACACTACCTACTTTTGAAAATAAAACTCACCTCATACACGATAGCTCATTGAAAGTGATTTATGTATTTTTATTCTTGACTTTCAAAGAGAAACAATTTGTTAATGAATGCCCACTAAACTGGTTTGCTAGCAAAAAGTAGGAAGATAGATCAGTCAGCAAAATGTTTGTCTTGAAAACATGAGGGCCAGAGTTAGATCCCCAGAACCCATGTAGAATGACTTGGGTATTGTAGGTTGGGTTTGTCATTGCAGACTAGAAAAGCTCCCTGGCCAGCTAGCTTAGTCTTCTTGGTGAGTTCCAGGAGGTAGTGACTAATGAAGGTTACCTGAGTACCCTGGCCTCCTCCTGCACAGACGTACAAATGGGTGTGCAATATGCACACAGGAACGTACACACACACACACACACACACACACACACACACACACACACACTGAAACATGTTATAATTCCAAACAGCTTTTACTGTTCTATATCTAACCAAATGAACTCCATCCAACAACACAACAACAAAAATGTGTGAAAATTTCACAGCATTTCCAAATCATAGATGCTAAGCTATCATCAGGATGCAGATAGCAGGGTCAGCCACCAAAGGTAAAACAATCAGACACCTTCAAAGTTGAGTTGATCTCTGCTCAGCTGGCAGAATTACCAGGTGGTGGTCAGGAACCTCTTTATGGTCCCACATCCTGTCCCTCTGCAGAGACTTGAAGTCCATATCAAAATGAGCACACAGGCTATCCTCTTGAGCCTTGGAGGCAAGTCCATATTCGGCGTACGGGTATTTTGACTGCATGTGTGTTTGCGTACCACTAGTGTACCTGGTGCCCATGGAAGCCGGAAGATGAGCTCAGGTCCACTCGGTTAGGAGCTACACCATATGGATGCTAGCGATCAAATCCAGGTCGTCTGGAAGAGCAGCCGGTCCTCTCACTCACTGAACCATCTCTCCCGCCTCCAGTATGTCTTTTTTGTTCATCTGTGCATTTCCAATGAGAGATAAAGAGACATGATTCCACGACGCAGCACTCTGTCTATCCTTGCAGCTGTGTGCAGCAGCAGCTGCGCCCTCAGACCTGTGGGCTCGCTCTCAGTACGCTGCTCATAGTCATAGTCAGCCACTGCTCAGGGACGTTAACGGGAAATCCAACTACGCGAAACTCCCATGTTTTTTAACGTACGTCATTCTGAGTAGTGTCGCGAAAAATCTCGCCCTGCCCTGCGCCCATCCTCTCTGAATGGGAACAGTGTGTCTCCACTGTGGATGCTGTCCTTCCATTCGATGCTCGATGGGTCCCTGCTCTTCAGAACGGATGCTGCAGGTCACTGGATGCAAACAGGGCTTGGTATTGTCTGTGGTTCCAGGCATCCACTGAGGTCTTGGAAGACTTGTCGATGGATAAGTGACTATTGGGTAGAAAGAGTTGATTCATCTTTCTTTCTGGGCCTTGGAAATGGCGCAGCAAGAAATATTGCCTGTTATTATCTTGACAGCAACATGGCCCTTCCATATAAGCACAACTGACTTTTTAACCCCATTTCTTTACAGTAGGGTTTTCCTTTACACAAATATGCCGCATGATAAAGGGAATCTTCAAAGTGGTCCTGCAGCAATTGTTTTCAGAGAATAAGCTCAAGAGTCCCAGGCTTCACACCACATGGGAAAATTAGCATGGCACCTATCAGCTGCCCACAACACATACACACACACACACACACACACACACACACACACACACACACACACAAACCACATGAAATGGGGATGATTCAGATAAGGACATAGAAAAACTGTCTTCTCTTGGCCATAGTAAACACTTATAGGTTCTATATTTCCCTACTCCATTAAGGCTCCACAGATTTGATCAGGACATTTTGCTCAGCTAGAAGGAAAACCCAGTGCAAATCACAGCGGCAGGCAGGGTGAGGCTTTCCTAGTAACAGGCTAGGTCCCAGGTTCTGGGCACAGCACAGAGGGGAGACCTGAAAAATACTTCCTCTGGTCCATTTCCCCCACCCATCATAAGTTCACTCATATAAATGGTGGTCACCACTTCTCAAAACACTCAGCATAGCCAGTATTGTCCAATTCCACAGCCAGATAAACACTAAGGAAAAAGAAATCTCTAGAACAGTAGTTCTCATGAATAGACTCTGAAAACATCCAACAAACGCCAGAAATTTGTATTCAGCAACACATAGCAGTATTATGTGTCATCATGAACTAAATTATCTCCGAGGCATATGTCTTTCTGCATGGTTTAGCATATAACAACCAGTAAAAGCAATGCTTTTCCCCAATAGAATTAAAGATAAAAGCCACATGACCACTTCAATGGATTCAGAGAAAATATTTGAAAAATTCATAGGATATAGCCCTTCTGTAATCCAAGAGTACAAGAAACATTCCAATCCCGATGAAGATGCAAAGGCCCTGTTGTCAGCTTCATATTTATGGGGAGATAAGATCATTTTCATCTGAATTGTGAAGCTAAAAATGACATTCAGTTTAACGAATTTTGTTTAAACTGTTGTAGATCAAAGACTCTGGTACTGAGAAGGAAGGGAATATTGCTTTATTCAAGATGACAACAACGTTGTTTTGATTTGCATTTCCCTGATTGCTAAGGAGGTTGAACATGACCTTAAGTGTCTTTTGGCCATTCGAACTTCTTCTGTTGAGAATTCTCTGTTCAGTTCGGTGCCCCATTTTTTAATTGGGTTCATTAGCACTTTAAAGTCTAGTCTCTTGAGTTCCTTATATATTTTGGAGATCAGACCTTTGTCTGTTGCGGGGTTGGTGAATATCTTTTCCCAGTCAGTAGGCTGCCTTTGTGTCTTAGTGACAGTGATGAGAAGCAAAAGGGGGGAGATCATGAGCAAGGAAGCCAGGACCGTGAGGGGTGCGTTTACCCATTGAGACGGTGGGACAGATCTAACGGGAGACCACCAAGTCCAGTTGGAATGGAACTGATGGAACAGGGGACCAAACCGGGCTCTCTGAATGTGGCTGACGGCGGCGGAGGACTGAGAAACCAAGGACAACGGCGATGAGCATGAACTCTACAGCATGGACGGGCTCACTGTGAGCCTTGTCAGTTTGGTTGCTCACCTTCCTGGACTTAGGGGGAGCTGGGAGGACCTTGGACTTAACATAGTGAAGGGAACCCTGATGGCTCTTTGTCTTGGAGAGGGGTGGAGTGGGGGTATGGGTGGAAGGGAGGGGAGGGAAGGGGGAGGAGGAGGGGAGGAGATGGAAATCTTTAATAAAAAAAAATTGAGGAAAAAAAAAGATGACAACAACAGGCAAATGACTGCAGTGAATAAGCCAGCTTGGCAAAGATTCCAGACGTAGGATAAATATAGAAAAATCTGTGTGATATCTATGCATTAGCATAAGCAACCCAAAATTGGTTGGTTAAAATTATTTCATTTATATAAGACCAAAAATGAAGTGCTCTGGGTTTGGAAAGACTGCGCAGCAGGTAAGAGCACTTGATGCTCTCACAGATTATCTGAGGTCGGTCTGCAGCACCCACATGGGGACAAAAGCAAGGGTGACTCCAGTTCCAAGACCCTCTTCTAGCCTCAGAGGGCAGTTCACACATGTGGCGTGCACAAATGGTTGTACAGATTCAGCACACTTTTCATTAAAAATCATTTTCTTTTTCTCTTGTAGACATCAGCAGGCTGATCCTAAAACTCATCTTAAGATAAAGGAGGCCCACCACAGCAAGGCGATCATGAAGGTAGGACAAATCTGGACATTCCTGCTCTAGAGCACAGCACATTACACGCCTCTGACATCATGTGGTCCTGTTGCAGGACAGAGAGCAGACCAATAGACCGCACTCAGTGCCCACACTATTTTACAGTCGACAAATTTCAATGAAAATATTTTTAAAAACGTTCAATGGAAGCTGTCTTTTCAACAGTCGGCGACTTTTAAATAGGATGGAGGATGTCGCCTTGTGTCTTGCACACAAAAAAAATGAACTGAGGTAGATTCACAATCAAAGGCAAAGATCGACTTAAAAATTATGGGAAAATGATTTGATCAAGTGTTTATGCTTCTGTGTTGATTGATCATATTTGATATGTTATAAAAGCACAATTGCTAAAAAATAAACACTGAATTAATTGGACTTGAAATGGGAAAGTTTGTGTTTTAAAGGAAATAGGGAAATCTCCAAGACTTGGAGAAAAGTTATGTCTGATAAAGACATAAAGACATGTTTCCAGAATATATTTCAAAATATATAATATTTTAAACCAATATTTAAAGTTCAATGACTGAATCAAAAGGAAAATCATTAGAATTGACATTTTCCCAAACAATGAATGTAAATGGTCCAGCGGGAGGAGAAAGGGGTCTGTGTATCACTGACACCACAGAAGTATAAACACGTCATAACAGGTGATGCTTCCTGCCTATCTAATAACTACAATAAAGGACAAAAAAATAATAAACCTTAGCCAAGAGGTGGAGAAACTGAGGTCATTGTGCATTGCCAAGAGTGATATAAAATGGCAAATTCAGACCTACAGAAAGCATGTTAGCAGCTGTTCAATGCCCACAAGCCATATGACCAAGCAACTGTATTCTCAGGCATGTTGCCAGTTAAAATATATATCCACACAATAGCTGAAACACACATACTTACAAATTGATATACAGATGATAGACAAACAGACTCACAGCAGAGCAAATGATAACAGAACAAAAACAGGAAATAACCTAAATATTCCTCAAACTGGTTAAATCAGTACTAAACAAAATATGGTGATATGTAGATAGATAGATAGATAGATAGATAGATAGATAGATAGATAGATAGATAGATAGATAGATGATAGGTAGGTAGATAGATAGATAGATAGATAGATAAATAGATAGATAGATATAGATATGTGTGTGTATGAAAAGTATTCTGTCAATAAAGAGATCAAAAAGTATACAGAGGGTGTATATGATTCTTAAGGCGCTGTGCTGTGTGAAGGAAGCTGGGCACTTCCTCCTGCCTCATGGGATCCATTGGTAAACTCTCTAAGAAGGCAAATATACAAATACAGAAGGAGAAAAGTGCTTACCCAAGCCAGAGTAATGGGGGTACAAGTAGGTATAAGCTTTCCTTGTAAAGTATGTTGTCTCCTCCTGCACAGGGTGTTGTTGCACACCTATGTCTGCAGGTGCACCTCATGGGGAGCCTATGCTCAGTCCCCCAAGCTCTCCATATTCACTACCTCCTGTGTGTGCTCTGAAGATGCCATGCTTCCACACTGGGGCAGTGATGTGCAGGGAGCTTGCGGAAGTCCAGAGGCTGAACTGTTGCTTATTTTCCGTGGAGGCTCCGAAAGGACCCTTGACAATCATATTCGTTAGACTTGCCAGTCACTGAGACATGCTGCTGCAGCATAGTGATGGGCTCTCAGGCAGGCTTACACGCCAGTCTTAAAACATGACTCAGGCACAACTGGTAGTACAGACATGTACAGGCTTGTCAATAGCTATGAGAAAGATAATTTCCAAATGTATGCTCTGCAATAAAATATTTGCTTGTTTGTTTTTGTTTGTTTGATACTCATGTTGAATCATAAAAGGACTATTTTTTTTAAACTGTGCTCCTTTGCTTTTGTCAGCTTGGCACAAAACCCAAATGTACCTGGGAAGAGGGGCTTCCAACTGAGGCATTCATTACTTTCATCAAATTGACCTGTGTACATGTCTGTGAGGCACTTTCTTCATTGTTAATTGATGTAAGAGAGCCCAGCTCACCATGGGTGATATCATCCCTGGGAAAGCTGGTCTTGAGCTATATAGGAAAGATGGCTAAGCCAGCCAGGGAAAGCAAGCCAATAAGGAACTGTCATCCATAGTCTCTGCTTCAGTTCCTGCCTTCAGGTTCCTGCTGGGAGCTCCTGCTCTGATTTGCCTCAACAATGACTGTAACCTTTAAGTAAGTGGTTCCCACCTTCCTAATGCTGTGACCCTGTAATGCAGTTTCTCGTGTCATGGTGACTCCAGCCATGAAATAAGTTTCTTTGCTATTTCATAGCTGTAGTTCTGCCACTGTTAGATATCTGTTAAATATCTGATATGCACGACATCTGATACGTGATCCCCCTAAAAGGGTCATTCAACGCCCAAGGCGTCATGGCTCACAGGTTGAAAACCACTGCTTGAAGCCTCTATAAACCCTTTCCTTTCCTAAGTTGCTTTTGTTTGGTTCATGTTTTGTTACAGCAACAGAGGAGCAGACTAGAACAAGCTCCTAAAACAATAGATTCTTGACAACAAAATAATTGAAATTATACATTAGCAACAACAATCTCTACTCCGGTAAGTCATCTTAATTTGAACCTGACAATCAGATAAAAACCATGACAAAGTTCCCTTTCTTTCTCTATGTTAGAATTTTCAACTTGCTTGATATGGAACATAGCTGCTATAGTTCATGTGTGCAATAGCCATGTTATGTGCAAAAGAACATGTGTGCAACAGCCCTGTCATGTGCAGAAGAACATGTGTTCAGCAACCATTTCATGTGCAGAAGCACATGCATGCAGCAACCATTTCATGTGCAGAAGCACATGTGCAGCAACCATGTCGTGTGCGGAAGCACATGCGTGCAGCAACCATGTCGTGTGCGGAAGCACATGCGTGCAACAACCATGTCGTGTGCGGAAGCACATATCTCACGGTTCTCAACTCCACTCTCTTGCTCTCACATGATTTCACTCCTCCTCCTTGAAGGTCCAGAGTCCCGGTGCAGGGTGAGGGAATTGGTAGATTTGTACCATTTATAGCTTGTTCTCAGTGCCTTGAACAGCTGTGCGCCTGCGTCAGCCATTACTCATGCCAATGAGCAGCTTCTCTGCAGTGCTGTTGCTCAGTGGTCAAGTCAAGCTACTTATGAACATTTACGTTAATGCCTGTCTGTGCATTTGTGCTGCTATCTTGACAATAACAAGAATCACAAACCTAAAGTCCCACAAAACCAAAATGGCTGTAACAGAAGCCAGTGTTTTTTTTTTTCTTCCCCTGAAGTCCACGAAGTAACCATCCAACTAATTCCGTTGTTCTGTAGTATGCAACACCCAGCAGGGTCCTAACTGTGCAGCACCAGAAATGTATACTATTCATTTAGGATAGAAACCAGGATGTGAAGGGCATGTCTGAGCTCTGAGTTTGCACACACGTGTACAGGCTTGCTGTCCAGAGTGGAGGGAGGACTCACAAGCACCACTCCCTGTCCTACAATGTCCTGTAATTAAAGGGCACTGAAGGGAACCTGGGCTGTGTTCAGGTTTCAAAAATGCAACCAAAGATTTGAGGAGGGCTGAGAAAGCCACATGCATGTATTCAAGACAACATGTTAATCTAAATGCCCCAAAGAGGATAAAAGCCTTAATGAACCTTGATTGCTTATGAAGCAAGTGTGCGAGCCCTACACTTTGCAATGAGCTGTCAATTTAGCCAGCACTCTACAATTCAGTCATTAGGGTGTAAAAAGAACCTAGGCAATGGAAGCCCAGGATCTAAAATTAAGTTGTTTGGGAATATGATTCTGGTGACATGTTAAATTGAATTTTAACTTCACAGTGGGGTGGGTGCTAGCCTGAGGGTTGCCTGCATGTAGATATAAACCCGGAAGTCACAAAATGTGGTCCCCAGCCATTTCCCCTTCTTAAAACCAGGGTTGCTTCATTCAGCCAAAGCTCCAAGTTCCAGTTCAGCTTCAGAATTGTGTCAGAAGCCAGTGAAACTAAAGTTGCGCGGTGTTGCAATGGAGAAACTACGCCCTGTGGCATTCTATCAGGAAAGGTTTGGGCGCAGCTACCCCGAGTCTGTAATGACTGTGTAAACCGAAGTAAGCTTCTTACATGGGTAGACAAACAAGTGGATATAATCCCCACCCACGGAGACTTAGAATATCAACACTCGAGAATTACATCAAGGTCATCGAGGTCAGCACAGACCTTGTCTCATAAACAAGATTGGCAGGTATGGCATTTGAAGCTGATGTGTCCTGTGAGGGCTGGCTCCCAGTCCACTGCTCTTAGGGTTTACCACTCCTTTATATTTCTTTTCCTTCCAAAAGTAAAAGAAAGGCTCATAAAAATGTTTGGTTGTATTTTAATACTTTCAAGACTATAAAAGGAGATGGTGTGAAGGGAGAGGAATGGGAGGCATGAGTCTTGAAATCAAGTAATAAAAGCACACCTGGGAGGTCTGGAGAAACGGCTCAACAATTAGGAGCACGTGCTGCTCTTCCAGAGGACCCAGATTCAGTTCCAAGCACCAAGTCATGTGGGTCACAACTGCCTGTATCTCCAGCTCCAGGGAATCAGAAGCCCCTTGGTCACCTCTGCCACCTACAAACACATGTCACACAACACACACACACACACACACACACACACAGAGAGAGAGAGAGAGAGAGAGAGACAGAGACAGAGACAGAGACAGAGACAGAGAGTCAGAGAACAAGCTCAGAATGCAAAGAATCAGAAACATAAACTACAGTCTTGATAGCACTCACCCTTCTACTTTGAAAATTAATGATTAGAAGATTCCTAGAACTGAACTACAACAAAATCAGCAGAACTAAATTGGCATGTTCAAAATAGATACACTATAAATAACCCAACTAGAAAAGCTAAATTTAAACATAATAAAAACTATACAGTAAGTCAACATGCCGAGCACCTCATGACAGATCAGAGGATATGATTATAAATGATATAGAAATTAAAACCAAAGGATTTCAATCACACAATTTGTAGAGTCTAGTTAAATAAAAGTATGTATTGAGCCCACTCTATATGAAGGATGTCATAGACAATTTATCAGATATTTTATTAGAAATATAGAAACATGTGCCATGTGTTCATCATTTGTATAAAAATTTGTTTTCTGATCTTTTAGGCAGGGTCTGAGTAGGCAGCCCAGACTAGTTTCAACATACCCATTCTCCTGCTGGCCTATCCACATTGCTGGGATTCTAGGTGACTGCCACCAAGTCTTCACTTAGAGTCAGAATTTTAATTGACTAATACTTAAAGACAATATTCTGATTATAGCATATATTTAAAATGATAAAATCTTAACAGAGACAACTACTCTAGGCATGAGGCCGAGTAATAAAACATCCTGCCATGAAATGGTTCCATAGAAACTTTTACTTGATTTTGAGTGTGAAGAGTCAATTTTCACATAGATGAGTCTTCAACCTAAAATTTTTTCTTATTAGAAATTCTGGTTGCTAACCCTAAGCACTGGGTCATTTTTTAAGATCCTACCTGGAAATGTGTTAGCCTAAATATGACAATCAGTGATTTACATAGCTCACCCTAAGAAATATGCATCGAAGGGAAGGAAGGACCAGGGCTGCCTGCCTGGCTCCTCCTGCCTCTATCCTGGAGCTTACCAGGTGCCACTTTTCTGGAGTTTGTAGACAAAGCTGACTTTAGACATTTTCCAGGCAAGTAAAGGAATGAACTGGCCTTGGCTGGCGAGATGGTTCAGTTGGTACCGTGTCTGCAACATGAGCTCGGGGAGCTGAGTTTGGACCCCAGAACCCACTTAACAAGCTGGGTGCGGTAGAAACAGCATAGAGACAGGAGGATCCCTGAAGCTTGCTAGACAGCCGTCTAGTCACATGGAACGTTCCAGGGTTAGTTAGAGCCCCATCTCAGATGGTAAGGTGGACAGTGAGAGACTAGGGAAGGTATCCTACAATGACATCAGTGCACAGACACACCTTCCCACACATGCACATAAACACATGCAGTGCAAATACACAAGCATTCTCACATAGGAGCATGCACGCGCACACACACACACACACACACACACAAGCACTCATACATACACCCATATGCAAAGAAATGAATTGGATAGCTGCTGAAGAAGTCTTTTTAGTAGTGGGGTGAGGTACAGAAATGGAGATAAGGGGGATACATTGTGCTTGTTTTCATTAGTGATTGGAAGTTAGTGTTTGGAAAACTATGGCACAGGATGGTATATTTGCATGCAGTGGGTTAAACTAGGTGAGCACGGGTGTGCCTGAGAGTTCCAGTGCTCTGTATACAAATGAGGCCTTTACTTTTACAGATTATCTGGCTCCCTCTACAAAGCTGCCTTGATCTTTTCCAGTGGTTCTGGGCCTAACCTGCTCTCCCTGGGTCCCTGCTGCTTTGACTTAAATTCCCATGGCAAATTCTCAGGAAGCCACTGGTCCGCCTACATCTGGTAGAACAACTTCGACCTGTGTGTTCAGCCAGAACTGGCTTCCTTCACAGGGTGCCCATTCTCCATTGGAGCACATTTAAAGGCCTGAATGTGCTTGGCAAATGTGTTGTGAACTCATATATGACTTGGGGGTATAGATATTTAGATGGTAGTCCCTTAAAAGCTGGTTTTGATTTTTTTTTTTTTTAATACTTGAGGTCTCTGTTTTATTCTTCAGAAGTGAACTGTCTTCCACGGTTTTCATTCCATGGAGAAGGCTAATTCAGTGGTGTCTCAGAGGATGGCTGGTGGACTTGCTCCTGTGGGAAGGTCTAGCTGGAAGAAGCCCCAAGCCCTTCAGTTTCCCTTTCAAACACAGGACAATCAGCGACTCAGATTTCATTGCCGGGGAGCTGACAGAACTCTGCCCTCTAGCTCTGCTGTAGGTTGGTTTCCTTCTTATTCTTGTCACTTGATGGAGCAGAGTTAATTTATTACCAAGGTGATTTATATTCCCACTAGAGAACTTGTATTTCTTCACAAAGCCTTCATATGTTTTTTATTTTATTTTTCATTTTTCTGGCTTATCTCATGATTTAGGCTCTCCAGCATACGTCATTTTACCTGTGGAAGCATTCTAACTATTTGGCTTCTTAATGGTTTCAAGTTTGAGTTAAGGATTAGAAGAAACACATGATAATGTTTTACATCAATCACCAAGCATCTCCCTGATTATCTTCCTCTTGTGAACAGAAATCAGTATGCTCAGTACTTATTAACTCCTCATATGGTGAATCGGGTGAGAAATGCCCCCATAGACATCTGCAAGCCTGATACCCAGTTAGCAGTGCTTCTTGGGGAGGTTGTGGAACCTAAAGGATCAGCCTTACTGGAGGAAATTAGCTAGTGGAGGCAGGCATACAGGGTTTATTTTTTTATTTTTTTATTTTTTTGGATTTTTCGAGATAGGGTTTCTCTGTGGCTTTGGAGCCTGTCCTGGAACTAGCTCTTTTAGACCAGGCTGGCCTCGAACTCACAGAGATCCACCTGCCCCTGCCTCCGGAGTGCTGGGATTAAAGGCATGCGCCACCACTGCCCAGCTCATACAGGGTTTATAACCTCACTCTACTTCCAGTTATTGCTCTCTGATTCCTATGTGTGATGAGCTACCTTCCTGCTCTGGCTCTTTCCTGTCATGCTTCCCACTGAATGAAATGTTTATCTAATTATTTTATCAATTAAAAACCCAGGAATCAGATATTGAGGTAAAAACCTGATTGGCCAGAGAAGTGATCTGACCACTGAGTGACCTTCTCTCTTTCTCCTTCCTCAACCCAAAAAGATGAAGACTCTTTCTAAGCCCCTTCCAACTACTTCCTGTGTCTTTCTCTATATATGTCCTGAGTTCTCCAGAACATCTATGACTAATTTTGCTCAGATAGTAGTTAGCTCTGCTCTCTGATTCAAGGTAAGTATTGGTATCAGAGTGCAATCAAAATATCCCACAACATTTCCCTATTTTTGTTTAAATAAAAAGGGAAGGTTTTAACACTAACACAGAAAAACTATATACAATAAGAAAAACTATCAGGTAAGAATTACATTCACAATGCATTTGGCAAACTCAGAGAAAAATGATCTATTCATTACTAATCCTATCTTGGTGAGTCCATAGTTTTGGACTTAATTTAGTTTCCATCCTAACTTGTATTACAAACCCAAAACTACAATTTTTTTAGACTCAAAACATTTTCCTAGGTAAACCATTTAAGCTTTTATGTCTGTCAGTTGTATACACTTTGCACCTCTTTTATGATTTTCTTTTATAAAGTTAATAACAAAGAAAATTAGAAAACTGTAACTATCTGTTCTTCAACCCCATCAGAGACCCAAGGAGAATGAAATACTACCTAAGTAGACAGGAAGTGTAGAGCAAACACCTTACAAAACTATAGAAACATCAGAGACCTGTGGCTGCTTGGACACACACCCAAGTTTCCTCTCCAACATTGGGGCATCCATCTTCAGCCTTTGGGCCTAGAATATTTGACAGACTTTTCTATGAAACAGGAATTTTTAAAGGACTGGCCCACTTTGTCTTGGGAAAGGTTGGCAGCAACTGAAGTCTGCAAGGGGCCTGGAGGTGGGTGAGGGAAAGTCAGCTGCAGTGGTGACTCTGACAGCTGCAAAGCCAGCAGGGAGTTGCTGCCTTCTGATCTCATGCCTTGTGTTGGACACCAGGTGAAGCCTTTATCTAATTACTTGGGAGTCAGATATTGGGGTAAAACCCTGGTTGGTCAGAGAAAAGAACAGTGACAACCCCATCTCCCTCTTTCCTTGATTAAAAAAAAAGATGGAGAATCTTCCTAAGCCCCTCTCTCCTACTTCCTGTGTCTCTCTGTATATCCTGAATCCTCAAAAACCTCTATGGCTAATGTTGGTCATCTAGTAGCTAGCTCTGCCCTCTGACTCAAGGTAAATTTTACTGTTAGTCTCAGGTGTGTCAGAATGCAATCAAAATATCCCACAACATCCTTCACCATTATGTACTTACCCTCTGGAACAAAAAACCAAAATAAACCTTTCTTCATTAAGTTACTGTGGTAGTCTGAGTGAGAATGGCCCTCATGTGCTCATATATTTGAATGTCTGGTCCAAAGTTGGTAGAAATGTTTGGAAAGAATTAGAAGGTATGGCCTTGTTGGAGTAGGTGTGTCACTGAGGTGGGCTTTGAGGTTTCAAAAGAGCTCAGTTAGTGCTCTATCTATCCTCTCTCTCTCTCTCTCTCTCTCTCTCTCTCTCTCTCTCTCTCTCTATGCTATCTCAGTATGTAAGCTTTCAGCCAATAGTCCAGCACCAAGCCTGCCTGCCTGTTGCCATGTTCCCTACCATGATGACCACTGACTCTCTCTGACCCTCTAGAACCATTAGCTCCCACATTCAAAGCTTTATAGGTTGCCTTGACCACGTTTTGAAAGAAATAGAATAGTAGCAAATATACTTCCTAATCTCCTCTCTATCACCATCCTACTTTCTATATCTATGATACATGATGATGTCCTTCATATAAGTAAAATTATACTGTATTTGTGATTTGGGTACTGGCTCATGTCACTGACTATACACAATGTCTGAAGGTTTCTTCCTGCAAGAATATAGTTCATTGTATGCTTGGTGTAAGCCCAGAGGCCAAGATATTATCTTGCTACTATTTCTAACCCAAGGTCAGTTTCTTCTAGACAGCATAGAGTTGGGTTATGGTGAAGTTTCTGTGTTTTATCTTTTGCTAATTCTGACAATTTCTGTCTCTGTTATAAAGTGTGATGTATATTATTTTAAGCAGCTGATGACAAATAAGATGCAGTTCTATCATTTTACTATTTAATCCTCTGCCTTAGAACATTTAATTCATCTTTTCTTGTATGATTGTTCTGTTTTGTATTTAATTGGGAGGTTTTTTTTGTAGTAAAATATTTAAACGCCATTCTTCTTCCTTTGTATGAATATTTGGCATTTTTTCTTTGTAGTTATTCTGGAGATTAGATCAAATATTCTAGAGTTTTAACAATCTAATTTGAATTGATATAAACTTAACTTTGATGACACACACATACATAAAGTCTGTGCACTGTCAAAGCTCTGCCCCAGCACCTTTCATGAAAGTATGCCTTCACGCACTTTGTGCCCAAACCATAAACTAGTTATTTCTTCAAGCCTGCCTTTGACTCTTGAGGGGGGTTTTTCATTTCAGTCAGTGTGCTTTTCAGTACATCCTACCTCCTGCTTTCTTTGGTTTTATTTTCAGTTGTCTTTTTATCTATTGATATTTTTCTTTTGTTTGTACACAGTGTTGAGGTCGTTTTCTACATCTTTCTTGGTTCTCTTGGACTTTTTAAGGCAGTTGTCACAAAGTTTTATTTATGATGACATGTCTCCAAGATTGTTGCTATTCAGTTTGGGTCAAGACCTGACTTTTTATCTCCTCTAGGAATCTCAAGAACTAAACTGAAGAGTCTACTATACGGAGAATAATTACTTAGGATATTTGTAGGTGCTAAATAGCAACAGGTTTGCTCAATTCCACTGGAATACTCCAATGTGGGTCCTCAACTCTGACAGCTTAAGTTTGAAATCAAGATCCATCAGGCCTAAGCCTGTGGTCAGACCCTATAACTGTTCGCTACTCTTGGTGCATGGTCACTAGCATGGAGACAGGTTCACTAATCCTGGGGATATGGATGAGGAGGTGCTCAGGGAATAAGAAAAAATCACTCTACAAACCTTTAGAAACTCAGGTATTTCATCCATTTTAACTTAAAAACATAGTTACAACTGCAAGGTGAAGGAGCCAGAGAAACATTATTCATAATCTTCATTTGCTCTTTAGGAAAAATTAGTACTTTAGGAAAATTGCTTAAGCATGCTGTTCTATCTTACTATGAAACTAATTTATGTTTATTTACATACTTCCAAAACAAGTAGAAACCATGTATTGGATCTATGTTTTCTGAGTAAACAGTGTCTTCTATGTTAGTAGGTTACCTTTTTTTCAGATAACCCTATGAGGAGAGCTAGTTTTCCAGGCCAATCTTTGTGATGTAAACTGTTTTTGGCATTGCCATGGGGTAGGGATGGGGCAACTCAGAAACATCATAATACAAAATAAACTTACAATCCAACAGATCTTCAGAAACAATTTTATGGACTCCAGAGGTTGACTTTGACATTTCACATAATGGTTATGTCATGTTGAGCATGTTTTATCATTCATGTAGGACTTATCAGTAGACCTTCTCAAAGTTTGGACATCATTAGCACACATACATAGGCATACACATACTCACATTCAAGAGAGATTCTCAGCCATTCTTTTTGCCCACTCATATATTTCAGCCACAACTATAATTAATCTGTAAATTTATTACTGAATTTTAAGAAATTTGTGATTTACAGAATTAGTGAGATATATTGTGGATTAATAAACTGGAATTGGTCACTCAATTTAAAATTAGTTCTTTGAGAATTTTGTTCAGTGTGTTTTGAGCATATTCATTCCCTCCTCCATTTTCTCCCAGAGCCAAGTCCCCTTCTCTAGCCACTCAATTTTGTATCATCTTTATCTTTCATCCAAAATGTCTGATCTGTGTTCTCTATATATTCATGGATATGTGGCCTTTTATTGGAGCATGGTTGACATACCTAGATCAATGTTCTTACAGAAAAATGACCTTCTTTCTCCTGGCAGCTATCAATTGCCAATAGCTCCTTGGCCAGGAGTCGAATTTCATGTCCACCTTTCTTCTCCATGCTGGTGGTTGCTGGGCTGAGCTTTCCTGGGACTTGCGCAGCCTGCCATTGCTACTGTGAATTCATATGTACAGCTTCTCTGTTGCATCCTGAGGACAGAGTTGTCTTTTCTTACTCACCTCTGGCTCTTAAAGTCTTTCTATCCCCTCTCCCACAATAATCGCTGAGCTTTGAGGTGTGTGTGTGTGTGTGTGTGTGTGTGTGTGTGTGTGTGTGTATGTTATATAGATGTCCCATTTAGTGCTGAGGATTCTATGGTCTCTATTTTCTGCACTTTGAGCAATTCTAAGCCTCTGTTAATCACCATCTACTTCAAATAGAAGCTTGTCTTATGAAGGCTGAGAGATTCATTATTCTATGGCTATAGCAATAAGTCATCATTAGTGTATAACAATATCCATTTTGCAGAACAATAGTAGGTTCTCTCCCAGGGCCCATGATCTCAGCCGCTGTTTCTTAGACAAACAGTGGTGCCAGGTATGTAAACTAGTACTTATATCCAATCAAAATGTGGTTGGTTACTTCCACGATGTTTAAGCCACTATTACACCACTGGATATATTTTGCCAGGGCAGCTGTTATTGTAGGTTACAATTCTCCTCCAGCATTGTGAATAATACCATTTAACACCATAAAAGCCCCCCCCCCCCAGTAGGGACAAAGCTTCCAGGTTAATACCAGTTTATTAGTTCCATGTTCTATGACTTGGCTATGTAGTACCTTCAGCCTCAGGGTCTTACCATTAAGTTCTGGAGGTAACCAATAATATTGCCAACAGCCTATAATGTTTAGAAGTCTTTGGACTAGCTGGGCGGTGGTGGAGCACGCCTTTAATCCCAGCACTCGGGAGGCAGAGGCAGACGGATCTCTGTGAGTTCGAGGCCAGCCTGGTCTACAAGAGCTAGTTCCAGGACAGGTTCCAAAAAAAAAAAAAAAAAAAAAGCCACAGAGAAACTCTGTCTCAAAAAACCAAAAAAAAAAAAAAAAAAAAAAAAAAAAAAAAAAAAGAAGAAGTGTTTGGACTCTCATTGGCCAACATTTGAAATAGTAAATAAAAAGCCAACGGTAAAAAGCCAATTTTATACAGGCAAATATTGTTAAATGCCATAAAAGTGCAAGACACCAGTGGATAAAGCACTTCCTGCACAAGAATGAGGATCTGGATTCAGATCCTAAGCACCCATGCAGAAGCAAGGTGTGCTGCTTTTCCCCTGTAACTTGGGCATGGGGGTAGGAACATAGAGAGGAGGATTCTGAGGGCTCTGTAGCAAACAAGACTAGCCAAATCAGTAAGTAACAGGTTCACTGTGTGAGAGAGAAAGACTCAAAAAGGAGCAGGAAGGCAAACAGAGGAGATGTGAACTCTTCTTAGAGGAAAGAAGGGAGGGGGCGTGAATCACTCACTCGGGGCTGACTGAGAGCCAAAACCTCAGCAAGGTCATTTTTAACAATGTTTTCTGCCGGGAGGTGGTGGTGCACGCCTTTAATCCCAGCACTCGGGAGGCAGAGGCAGGCGGATCTCTGTGAGTTCGAGGCCAGCCTGGTCTACAAGAGCTAGTTCCAGGACAGGCTCTAAAAAAGCTGCAGAGAAACCCTGTCTCGAAAAACCAAAAAAAGAAAAAAAAAAAAAAAGAACAATGTTTTCTTTTAAAGGTGAAGGCTTTTGGGGGTGTGGTCTGCCTTTTGAGAAGTGCATCCAGGTGAAGGTGATGGGCTGAATAGAACTTTGCACTACCCAGAGCCACCTAGAAGCCAGGGCTGAGTACTGACTTAAGTGAAGTCCATTCTGTTGTTCTGACACAAGCCATGGTAAGAGGAGAAGAGGGGAGAGGAGGGGAGAGGAGAGGAGGGGAGAGATGCTCCTTCAAAGCTATTATTAATAAACTGGTCAGCTATCTTGTGCTTTGTTCAGCTACCCCTGCTGCTTTTCAGTGTGTCTGAAGATGGTCTATTTTAGCTGCCAGGAAGCCCTCGCGTGAAGCTAGGGAGGAAAGCGCACTTTTGACACTGGGAAAGATCAATCAATGCACTTACAAAGAGGTAGAAATCGTGAGGGAGCACTCAGCATGTTGTCCTCGACAGACCAGGAGCCAGGGTGTCCACTAGGCCTTGTCGATCAATAGGCTGTGTGGACTGCACGGCCCCGGTGGTGGCAGTGATATTTTGTGACCAATGAGCTGGTGGCCTGCGGCAACTCTGTGCAGCACACACAAGATCCAGAGAGCTTCAGTTAAGCTCTCCAGAGAGCCAGGACCTGCACCCAATAGCCTATGGGATTCTAGAAACAGAACAAAACCGATAATGTCAGAGGTTCAGAATGGCCCCCTCCCCTCAGTACGCTGCTGTCAGCGATGCCCATCTGAGTCTTCTCATAATTCTTAGCATATTCTCTATGCTTTTGACAGGTATGAAATTGCATCAAGGTCATTTTTAATAACTGTCAATAGCTTGGGGCAGCCAGCAGCTTTATTGACGCCACTCTGGGAGCCACAGAGAGTACATACCCGGCCTGGGAACAGTGATCCACTGGGAAACAGATTATTATTGATATTAGTAAATTGATATTGATAGAAATTTGATGTGGAGAGTACATCTGAGTCACTGTAGAGGATTCTCATGTCAACAGCCTAGAGAGTAAGAAGGCTCGGTGGCCCAGCCGTCTGCGCACCAGAAGATGCTCTCGGGCAGTGGAAGCAGGCAGAAGAAGCTCTCGGGTCGTGGAAACCATTCCCTGGCTTTCCTTCATGGTTTGGAAGGGGAGGTCTGGGGAAAAAAAGCACATGTTTTTGTTTGTTTGTTTTTGAGACAGGGTTTCTCTGTAGTTTTTGGAGCCTGTCCTGGATCTAGCTCTCTAGACCAGGCTGGCCTCGAACTCACAGAGATCTGCCTGCCTCTGCCTCTCCAGTGCTGGGATTAAAGGTGTGTGCCACCACTGCCCAGCAAAGCAAGCACACTTTTGTAGGAAGCAAGAGCCACTGTCTCCTTCTCCACATACTGCTCAAGCCTCACCAACGTCTCCTGCATTCAGGGGGCCTAGTCCGGTCTTATGCAGTTTCCCCAGTTGTCAGTCCAGAGTCAGCGTGCTCCCCACTAACTCAGGCCAGCTGATTCTGTGGGTTTCCCCATTACGGTCTTGACCACTTTGTTCATATTATCTTGACTCCCTCTCTTTGATTGTACTCCTGGAGCTCAGCTCGGTGGTTAATTGTGGATCTCTGCATCTGCTTCTATCTGTTTCTTGAAGAGGGTTCTAGCTTCTTTGGAGTTGTGGTCTGTAGGCTGGTTATCCTTTGCTTTATGTCTGGTATCCACTAAGGAGTGAGTACATACTATATTTTGTCTTTCTGGGTCTGGGTTACCTCACTCAGGTTGTTGTTTTTTTTTTTTTTTTTTTCTAGTTCCATCCATTTGCCCACAAATTTCAAGATATCATTGTTTTTCACCACTGAGTAGCACTCCACTGAGTAAATGTACCACATTTTCTTTAGCAGTTCTTCAGTTGAGGGGCATCTAGGTTGTCTGCAGGTGCTGGCTATTACAAATAAGGCTGCTATGAACATAACTGAACAAATGCCCTTGTGATGTGAGTGTGCCTTCTTTGGGTATATGCCTAAAAGTGGTATTGTTGTGTCTTGAGGTAGATTGGTTTCCTAATTTTCTGAGAAATCGCCACACTGATTTCCACAGCAGCTATACAAGTTTGCACTCCCACCAGCAATGGAGGAGTGTTTAATTCCCCAGTGGTTATTAAAGTCCTACAGAGCCTAAGGAAAGAATGGGCCCCAGAAGCCCCTCCACACCTATAAGGGGACATTACCTTCCACATTCAGGGGACAGCATTTCACAACACCTTTCCACATCCTCCAGTTCTTCCATTATTTCTTCCCTTCTCCCTGATGCTTCCTGGGCCTTTAGTAAAATGTTCCCATCTAGGGCAGAGCACCCAAAAGTCACCTGCTCTCGGTGCTTTGAAACCTTAAACATCTCTGTAATCACTGTTTCCCACTGCAAGAAAGAATCTGACCAATGTCTGCAATGGCTTGGGGCTACTTCTGGCAGTTGTCTTTGAACTGAGTCATGGTCCTGGGAGTAGCCCTTCACTTGTGGGCCCGTGGGTGACCTCAGTAAACTCACTAGTCCGCTAAGCTAAATTTGGGCAGAATCGTTTCTTTGATCTGATTGAAACTGAAGTTCAATATAATGATCTCCCTTTTGTTGAACCCCTGACGGAACAAGAAAGCATCCTTCCTAAGACCCCAAACATGAGGCTTCCAGGATGGAGCGAAACCAATTACCATGGCCAGTGAGAGGAATGGGAAGATAGTGTAGTATTGGGAAGGTGCCTTCATCACTGGTCTATTGCTGTGATGAGATACCATGACTGCAACATCTCTTATGGAGTAAAATGTTTAATTAGGTCTGGATTACAGTTTCAGAGGTTTAATCCATTATCATCATGAGGTGGACATAGTGGTATGGTGGCATGGTGCTGGAGAGTAGTTAAGAATTCTACATCATGATCTGTAGGCAGATAGAGAGACTGAGAGTGGGCCTGGTATGGGCTTTTAAAACCTCAAAGCCCACCCCCAGTGACGCACTTTCTCCACCAAGGCCACTCTTCCTAATTCTTCCAATCTTCTCAAAGGGTTCCACTCCTTTGTGACTAAGCATTCAAATATATAAGCCTATGGGGGCCATTCTTATTCAAACCACCCCAGGAGGAGATAAGCAATGCTGGCTGGAATAGAACAGCTCGGGACAGTGTTCTGAACCCTGGAAAAGCCTGATCTAGAAAAGGTTAGAATTCCTAAGTCTGGCAAAGAGGATCACTGTTTAGGGAAAAAAATGCAGTGTAGAGGGCAGATGTGATGATCAGGTCAGCTCTCATCTGTAAGGCAGACTCAGAACATGCAGAACATAGAAATAGGAGTGGCAGTGGGCGGGGACCTGGGAGCAGAACAGGAAGTCAACAGGTTTGAAGGCTGATGTTAAGGAATCTAGTGGTAGTGGTGACAGTACTATGCTGTGGACACATTAAGTCCTGGGAACTGAACCCCAAATATGACTTCTACAGTATGTGAATTATGTCTCAGTGGGCAGATGAGCCTGGACATGTAGCACAAGAGAGGGAATCTGCTCTTTACCTCAGTGTTAGGCTGCAGATTTAGTAAATCAGGGAATTAGTGCTCCAGCCATTATGCCTTGTGTTTCTAATTCTGTAAATTCAGAGCAAGATAAGATAACTAGCCTGAAAAACAATGCATATGCTCTAAGCCCAGCGTCATGTGGCTAATGTAAAGAGGCACTTGCCCAAGGAGGAAGCTGGTTCTATGCACTCACACTGGTACCAGCTGGGTGCTCTGGCCACATCCCACCTACAGTACAGGTGGAGCATGGCTCAACCACCCAGGAAGCAAGTTTCTCCACTAACAAGGGCAGGTGATTCCAACCCCTCCACTAACAAAGACTGCGTGCTGCTGTGACTGCTGAACCTGCACCTTTATTTCCTTCAGAAATCTGCACCTCAGATTTCTCCTTCTAGTCCAATTCCACTGCTGACTGGACCACATAAAATTTAGTGGCCTACGTGGTTTATTGGGGAGACTATCAGCAAACACCTATTTTAAACGCTTTCCTTTCTGAAACTGTGTAAAGCAGATAAGGATCCTGTGGAGCACTTGCCCCTGGAAGCTTCTTCTGTCTGGGGTCTTGCTAGACATCCAGGTATGAAAAAGGTCCACAGATTCACTAGCGTAGGAACTTCAGGCAGACCTGGACAGGGTCCAGATGAGAACCTGTTTCTCAAAATGAAAGTAGCAGAGACTTCAACTGATGGTTCTAAGTAACATAGAAACATCTACAGCCTAATGTCAAGACCCTAAGTAGCAACAATGTTGTTCTGTGACTCCCTGAGGACACCTGAACAAAATATTCATTCACCCACAATAGAACCAAGAAAAGAAAAATATGAATAGATGAAATGATTCTTCGCAGAACTGCTTTAGTGAACTAGAGAGTTAAGTGGGGTTACTTATGAGATCTAGGCAAGAAGTGGTACTTACAGGACCATGGCTGACACAAGGACAGCTGGACCACTTACATCCTTGGAGTAACATCTTGCAAGCAGCTCTACATAGTCTTCCCTTTCCAACAATATATTGCATGCATAACTTTGGGGGTAATGCAAGTCTTGTAAATTTCAGTACTCTTCTGAGATTTCTATGTTCTGTTTGCATCCTGATGCTAAGATACACTTCATGCTTCCCTCCAGGAAACTATGTTCCAGTTTAGAGGAAATAACTACACAACAGATGCTGGGACTGAGGTGGACATAGGAAGGTCAGGACTGTTGCTTGAGAGACTAACAACCCCTAGTTTCTCCTGGTAGTGTTCTGGGTCACTGTACTGTACAGCCCTCCGTCCATGGCTCCAAGTAAACTTTCAAGACCCTGGCATGTGGCCTCATTCCAGGCAATCAAATGCAAGGAAATCAGGGTGTTAAGCTTGAGTTCCACTCAAGTGCCTGGTTGTTTATAGCTAGACAGGGATTGAATAACAGAGCGCGAGACAGCAGCGTGTAGATAAATTGAGCTACCCGCTACATCCAGCTTTTCTTAGTCCTCCTGAAGTTACCAGTGAAAAAATGCAGGTCATGAACCGAAGACGTCACCATTGTCACCAGGAGCAGCCAGAGACTCACAGACATCTCTTCTTGCAGACTGGAGTCTTCAGATCATCTCAGGAGGGCATCCGTGCTAAGGGAGCTTACAGCTTCCATGTCCTGGCATACATTCTTTTGAAATCAATCTTGAGACCTTGTCTTGGAAACAACTTTACTTAGTGAAGATGTATTTTTGAGACTTCTTGACAACAACATTTAATTACAATGCTAGGACCAAGGGGTTGAGCATAATGGATGAGTAGTGGCCCAGTTAGATAACTAGCAAGTCCAACCTTGAGACACCGGGTGTTTTCTGTTTGTTTCCTGACGCTTGCTTCAGCCCCACGCTTAGCACTGAAATGAAGGGTATAAAGGGCAAGAGAAGCAAAGGAGACAAGCGAACGGGTGACCAAACGCCAGATACCTTTCCTCTGAAATGGGCCCAATTGTGTGAAATACAAAAACAACTTGTTTTTGCCAAGGCATTTAGCATATTCCTCGTTAAAATATCTCGAATAATACATTTCAAATTATTTCCTCGTACATGTCCATATGCGTAATAAATGGATATTTTAGTTCCTATCTAATTATCTAGATTGGTGCAGTTCTTTTTTTTTTTAAATGCCAGTTTTAATTGCAAAAGTGCTGCCGGCTTCAGATTTTAATTGCAATTTGCAAATGGTTAGACTGACAGTGCTCCATTACAAAGAAAAAAATCATTTTAATAGCAGAAGTACTGCCTCGCTGCAGATTCAATTTCATTTTACAAGATGCTGGGTCATCCGGCATCATTATAAGGAATAAAAAGGCTGTCGTGAATCTCTGAGGTGTTGGCTGGGTCAGGGTAGCATCGAGCCCATATCTCGGAAAGGCTGCCTGGAGCGTGGTTTCCATTCTCA
Organism: Arvicola amphibius; assembly: GCF_903992535.2. Taxonomy (NCBI): domain Eukaryota; kingdom Metazoa; phylum Chordata; class Mammalia; order Rodentia; family Cricetidae; genus Arvicola; species Arvicola amphibius. The sequence goes on from NC_052051.1 coordinate 154,215,190, forward strand.
TCCAGGAAAGCAAAAACATTGGAGAAACCCCTCAAGCCTTTCAAAGTTCCTTCACGCGCATGCCAGTGGTACCTTCAGTGCACATCCTTTCTGATTCATTATCTACCTGTTCCCTTTATCGGGGCTCTGTGATGGGAGGCAGGGTGATATCAGTGCTTGTAATCTTGGGCACAGATGCAAAACCGGCTGTTTTAGGGACCTGTTCCCTCCTCCTCACCCCAGGGCCCATCCATTGGTTGTTTTACTCTAAGCACAGATAAGAGCTCTCACAGGAAGCCAATGGCTTTCCTCTTACAGGATGCTATCAGCCCTTGGGTGTCTGTCTTCATAGGGGTTATCTTATCCTCGGCAGTTACAGGTGCAGGTGTTCAGGGGGATCTCATCCCACATGGCAGTATCCTAACCATACTGGTATCTCTGGTTGGTCAAGGCTAGCTAGTGGTGAAGCCATAGAGTTGAAGGCAATTCAGTAGGTGGAGAAGTGTCCAAAGATGCTTTCCCCTTTGGCTTGAGCCTCTAGCAGGTTGCAGTGTGGGTGGCACTGTACCTGATCTGTTTTGAGTCGCTGTGTTCCACTGAGGCCCTGGGAAACCCCATGTGCCCAGAATGGATCCATGACACATGGTGACACCACCTTACAGAAGGGCTCCTTTTTGGTGTCCATTCTTGGCTATTGCAGCTGGAAGGAGTCCGGTGTTTGTTCTGCTGTTAGCCTCAGGTCAAACCAGGATGGAGAGGGAGAAAGTAACCCTGTTTCCTGTACACCTAGTAGGCCCCTAGGACCATTTCAAAGCTCCAAAAAGTTGTAATTAAAAAAAAAAAAAAACTAAATTCAGTTAACACTTTAGTTTTAGAATTGTGCTAATTTTCAACTGTTATTTTTAATATTCATTAATTTTTTAAAAGTAAATTACAATTTAAGAAGTATATAGCCCATTACACAAAGCAACTCATATATACATATTATATACAGCAGTGTGTCTCTCAATGGTGGAGACACATTCCTTAGAGCACCTTGTTAGTCAGTTAATAGGAACACAGTCATGTGCGCTCCCAAACTCCAGGGGGTGTTAAAATGCTCCCAGGGTAAACTATCATTGAGCCCATATCCAGTCCATCATTGGCCAAATTGTCTTAGCACGGTACATTACTATTTAAAACTCTAAGTAGGTTAAAGGGAATGCACGCACACTGCAGGCGAGTTCACTATAATGCTGATAAAACAAGAGGATCGCGAGCACCCATTTCACTTTATAATATCAGCAAATTCATCTGACATTAAAATAACAATGAAGCTTTTATGATTTTTAATTGAGGCAGAAGACAAAGGCTCAGGTGCTACCAGGGACCGCTCTTTGTATTTTAAATAAATGGAAGTGTTTCACTCAGAATAAAATGGTTGTCGCATTCCCCTGGGGCAAATTTTGAAAATATATAAATATTTATGGCGATAAATGTGTGTAAACTGCGGAGACCAAGGCTGGCAGCTCAAATGCACTTCCATCCTAACTTGGCTGATATACGCTCAGAGCACGTGTCATCCTTAGCCATCAGCTATGGCAGTGATGGTGCGTGAAAGGGCGTTTTTCTCACACTTATCTCGGGGTATTATTAACACAAGTTAACAGTTAAATGGTTGCTGTTCTGTGCATACGAAATAAGACGGAGTCATAGACCCTTATTCATTGTGGGTATGGGTAAGAGGCTGCTAACGTCCTGGAGGGGCCGATAAAAACGGGCGGCATGCAGAGACCAAGAGCCGAAGGTTCCCTATGTCCTGATGCCTGGTTGCCTGTTGCCCTAAGACAGTAACACCATGGAGAACAGCACAGGTCACTGCTGATGGCTGATCCACATGCTAGGATAAAATTTCCTTCAGTAGAATCAACTCAATGGCATCATATCTGATTCTATGGTTCTACAATGCGGTTTTTACAGGTTTCAGGATAATGTAGTGATTTTCATAGCAACAGAACCGTGGTTTCAATGCATGAGGCTCCACCCAGAAGCACATTCTGGACTCTAGAGGGAGGCAATCTGATCGTGAATCTTTTCCCTTCCCACTGATCTGGGAGCTGGCACCAGGAAGGTCATCCATTGCCTCCTAAAGATAACTGTGGGTATTAAAAAGAAAAGGACATTGGAGATGTATAGTTTTCTCAGGAAAGAGATACAGCCAGCCAGCAATTTGAGTTTGATTAAACACACACACACACACACACACACACACATACACACACACAAACAGAATAAAACACATGCTGAGGCCTGCCTACTGGTGTAAGTTTAGGAGTAAATTTGTCATCAGAAACAATTTAAGGACAATGACACCAACACAGAAACAATGAAGTCATGCCTCATTAGCCGGAAGCTAGACATTAATAAATTTGAGTATGTCTGCACATGTACATGTATGTAAACATATGTGTACACATGTGAGAAATTGTCCAGGAGGTCCACTGAAGGCCGGTTGCCTGGGGAGATAACATCTTAACGAAAAGAAATGTCTTACTATTTTTGTATGTTCATGTACATGTGTGCACATGTGCATAAACACATACATGTAAGCCTATATAGTAACAGTAGCAAGTGACTGTAAAACAATAAAACTTTTATTCCAACCTGATCAGCTTTTGCCTTATCTCAGCCTAGAGAGGCCACACTCAGAGGTCTCATGCTGAGGTCTGGGGCATCAGTGTCAGGGCAACAGTGGCTGTAGTTTGGTTGCTGTCACTACAAAGGTAAACAGGCTTCTCCCATGCAAAGCAGAGCTGTGTGGCTTACATGCCAACTGGAGTTATGAATGACTTCAGAAGACTACCCCACAAGGCACAAGGCAGGTCTGAGGACCACAGGCAGCCAGAGGTGAGAGAAGTCACATCGGACTTCGTTTAGTAGCGAAGAGACTGCTGCAGTCAGGACAGAAGTGAGAGTCCCCAAAGTCAGACTATGACAAAGAAGGCCCACACTGTATCAGAACACTAAGTATCAGGTGATAATACTCATGTTTGGTCAATAGGTTGGAAGAATACCCAAGGTTGAGAAACCCACTCTAGGGAAGACAAGCCACAGGGAGTGGCCAGGCAGAAAAAGCAGGGAGGATGACATTCTCCTCCATCCAACCTCTCCAGATTTCCAGTGATAGAGGACTGATGGAGGAGGGTCATCTGTCTTTGTGTTACTTTTATTGGTTAATTAATAAAGAAACTGCTTGGCCTGATAGGTCAAAACATAGGTGGGTGGAGTAGACATAACAAAATTGTGGGGAAAAGAACGTAGAGTCAGACAGACGCCTCAGTCAGATGCCATAGCTCTCCTCTCCGAGATGGACGCAGGTTAAGAATCTTCCTGGTAAGTCACCACCTCATGGTGCTACACAGATTACTAAATATGGGTTAAAGCAAGATATGAAAATTAGCCAATAAGAGGCTAAAACTAATGGGCCAAACAGTGTTTAAGTGAATACAATTTGTATGTTGTTATTTCGGGTAAAGCCCTCCAGTATGGAGACCATGAAAGGAGGATGGGCCTACAGCCATCCTCATTCACTGTCAGTCAATGACGTTCACAGGCCTGGTCAACATCCCAGCAGTCTCTTCCCTGTGGTGCCACGTGACACAACTTCCCTGGTTTTGCTGTTAACATCCCTGGGCAGTGAGAAGCTGGAAGAAACGCCCACAGGGAATGGAGTAGGATTTAGTAGTTAGAGAAGATTCCCAGGGCAGAACCAGGCCCTTTAACATCTCTGAGGTTGCTGCCATCACCACCACCCTTGATATACGGGCCTCTTATGTACCATCAAGGGTGTGGTCACAGTCACCCTCAAAGGGCTATGATGTCACTGCGCTGCATGGCTGACGCTGAAGAATGAGCTGTCCCAGTGCAAATTCAAACCCACCACCATGTCTCTGGAGCCGCTTCCATGCCTCAGCTGTACCAGACTTAATGAGCTTTGCAAATTTAATTGCGATGTATTTCTTGTCCTCAAGGAACCCTCAACCAACACGAGCAACCGCTGCCTCGATGTCCCTCTGTGCTAGGATGTTCAGACCATTGAAACCATCCTCTCCGAGGGAAGCAATCAGCAAACCATCTCTGGTAACGGAGTATTTTATAAGTGCTAATTATTACTTCTGTGAATTATTGTTACATTTTTTTCCCAAAAGGGTAAAATAAAACAGCATAAGCAGAAAAGAATCGTCTAATGGGCCCCTGGCTGAGGTTTCTGAACTTGTACACTATGCACAGGGAAACATTAGCCGTGGTAATTACATAAGGATGCCTCACTGTCTGTTATCTTTCCTCTGCCTGTCACTTCTCTCCGTTGATGAGGACTGGAGGGGTTAACCCCCTCCACCCCATATGCAAGGAACCTCTAAGTCCTCTGTGTCCCTCGGACAAGCACAAGCCTTAGAGTTCATGAAGACAGAGAGAGCCCGGCGGATCCCAACCCCATTTGTAGCTTAACCTATTACTTCTTTGCTTATCAAAATATCGGGACTAAATTGTATGAAGGCACCCATTGGAAGCACAAGTGGGTAAAGAAATTGGTGGACACACACTTTACATGTAGGAGGGAGGCATGCAACATTGAACGAACAATGACCTGGGCCCAGTTCCCGTGCCATTTGTATTCTCAGTCTTCCTTGAGATTCGTCAAGGTTGCAGAGATCATCTCAGCAGCAGCAGGAGCGTGCCATTAGAGAGAAAACCAAGAAAAGTGGGGTGTCACTTCACCAACGCACCCCTGGAGCAGTGGGCAGGAACAGCAGTCCTGAATCAGAGGCAAGTCCAATCAAGGAGGTGCCCGCTCTTGAGGGACCGTGAGGAGACGGTGAGGAGAGGCGTATGTGGGAGGGCTGGCACTCTCTGGGCACATCCACAGGCACAGCAGAGTTGGGCTAAGCTTCCCTTCCTAGTCCCAGGTGACACTTACCAGAAAAGAAGAACTGTGATCTCCCTGGAACTCTGCTGGCCACAGAAAGCAGCCTCATCAAGAGGGAATCTGAGCATGTGGACAGTCTTGAGGCTAGTACTACGCTTATGACATCACTGGCATTCCCAACAAACCAAGGAAACTTCTACTGACTGATAGCATAAGAAACACTAACCCATAGCTGGCAATGTGTGCAGGTAGGTGTGCACACATGTGAAAGTATGCTCCTGTGGGTGCAGATGTGTAAGGACTTGTCCAAGTTTATGGATGCTAGTAACTAACATGACATTTCTGTGTACAACTAAAATTAAATGCTGTTTGATATTTTATTTCTACCTAGTTACATATCCTCATTCAGAAAGTTTTTGTTATTATATATTTTCATCTATATGTGTGCATACACAACTCTCTGGCAAATTTCAAACACATACACATACATACATATGTGCATATACATGTATAGCTGTGTGTATGGTAGTTATGTGAATTGTATCATGCTTAACAGACAGCCCAGCTATTTCTTGGCACATGTTTGCATAACTGGTCATGTTGGTGAAGATCTAATAAACACACGTATATGGTCACGTGGCAGTTGGTGAAATCTTGTTGAAGAAAGCAGTGTGCCACCCATGGTAGAGTACATGCCAGGGCTAAAAGAAACCACCAGGCAAGGGACGGGGCTGAAAGCACTGTGGTTTCAAACTGACATTAGTGGCCAGTGCTGCCCCAGGGGCAAGAAGTTCTCATTCACCAGCACCTCGTTCATATCTACAATGTGTTTCTGCTCAAACAGAAAAATACCTACAGCTGCAATACGCTCATATTCTATTCATCTCGCCATCCTTCCAGAATAACTATGCATGAGAAAGAATATACTAGCCAGCAGTACAGTCTACTGTTAAGCATAAATTATGACCCTGTCTCCAGGGTGCAGGCACCTGTCACTTTGTAAAGGCTGATACCAGTTGTTCTGCCCCAGTGAGTTTACCCCCACATGACTGACCCGGGGCAACAGTCTGCCCAGCGTTGCTGTTTGTTATTCTGGTGCCCAGAGTCTGTGGCTCATCTATGGCAGGCAGGAAAGATACAGCTCCTGACCTGGAATATCTCTGTGTAGTGCTGCCTGTGTTTCAGGAAGAGAAGGTCCCGAAGCTGGGAGTGTTTGACAGAAGCATATGTCTCTGCTGATCAGGGTGCGGGTGTCTTGTGCTGGTCACTCTGCTCCCAAGAGCAGTTAAGAGTCTCTCAAACGAGAAGGGGCACAGGCAGCCACCACTGGCAGGTGGCAGGGGGCTGCTGAGACTGTGATTTTAGGGATGGAGGGGGTCAGGGTTCATGCAGCTCGCTGCTGAGGTCTCAATTACTCTCTGCAAACACCTGTGTAGTAGCTGGGACCTATGACTACCAGGAGAAATCTGTGACATGCACGAAATATCCATGAAGATTAAACATTACAAATCCTGTGACTCTGGTCAGAAAAGCTCATGGGATGAGCCAGTCAGAGGTTCTGGGACCACAGAGAACTTTGACGGTCATAGTGCCTCAGGCTGGAGGGTTGTGTCTTTTGTCCCAGTTACAGCACGAGAGGTTTCCCAGATCCCTCTGTCTGGACCCAAGGCCATAACCATGTTCATGTGGCTCATAATCTGTTTAATTTTATCCTTCTTTCTCGTCTTCTTTCCCTCTCCCCTTTACTCCTCCATTCTTCTCTTCTCCCCCTCCCTTCCCCTCCCTCCCTCCCTCCCTCCTTCCCTCCCTCCCTCCCTTCCTCCCTCTTTTCCCTTTGTTTATCCTTCGGAGCCGGGAACAGGACCCACTGTCTCATACATGCTAGATACACAGCCAACCACACAACTAAACCCAGCCCTGGTAATTCACACTTTTAAGTGACCCCAGTGGCTGTCATCAGTGGAAGAGCAACATCAAACCAGAGAAGCCTAAATTCCCTTCATGGTCTGAATAACTTCCTGCTCATTGTTGGAAGTACTAAAACATTAAGAGAAAGAAAGAGGAGTTTCAGATTTAAAAAAAAAAAATGTTAACAGTTAAAAATAAGAGAGAGAAAAGTTTTACTTTGTATCTTAACTAGAATTCAAAGAAACGCTTAACAGCAAGGAGGGATCCACTGTAGGCCTTATATTTTGGTTCACATAAAGCATGGCTTTTTGAAGGTTTTTGGGCATGACATAATATTTAAAACATGGAAAAATGAAGCCAGGAATTTGCTGGTGTGATCTGTGTTTTGATGTGCAACTGTTCCCCATCCACTAAACTGATTACTTTTAAAAAGAACTTGAAGATGCCATGTAATTGCCCACTGCAACTTCCCAAATTGCAAAGCAGCAGATGGTCAGGTAGAAATGTGATCGTCTCCCACTTATGAGACTTGGAGAGCATTCAGCCTACAAGGAAGAAAAGGAAGCCTTGCTGGAGACAAAGCTGTAGCAGATCCTTGAGCCTGGGTCATAGCAAACTGTACTTTTGTTATTTGGGGGGAGTTAAAGCTGTACTCATAATCCCACTTGGTGTTTGCTGTCTGTAGTTGCTGAGTTTTGTATGATTTGGGTGTGGTTTGAGGTGGCCATATCTAAAGCTTTTCCTACAGTCAGGAGCACAGAGACACATGTTGGCCATTTTCTTCACAAGCCATCAATGCTTGGTTAAGTAAAGCACCCTGTGAACTTGTGATTGGTAAATTTATAAGATGGCAGAAGAAAAACAGGTAGCACTTTTTCGTGTCTGGAGCACACACTTCAGTTTTGGGGGGGGGGACTGTTGTTTGTTTGTCTGTTTTTCTTTTTCTGTTTTTTTTTTTTTTGAGACAGGGTTTCTCTTTAGCTTTGGAGCCTGTTTTGAAACTAGCTCTTATAGACCAGGCTAGTCTTGAACTCACAGAGATTCGCCTGTTTCTGCCTCCTGAGTGCTAGGATTAAAGGCGTGCACCACCAACGTCCAGCAACACTTCAATTTTTAAGAGATATTTTCTAAAGATTTTTTTCTTATGCTACCAAATTTATTAGCAAATGTATTCTAATATATGTTGACAATACACAATTTGTCTAACTCTGCACTTGGGAAGTAAGACAAAGAGCTCAAATTATATAGTACAAGTTTCTCAATTCACTTTATATGAATTTGTTTCTATATAAATAAGTGTCATTTAGAGGTAACAATGGGTCAGAGAGTCAGGTGCAAATCTTGTTAGAAGCTTCACCCTGGAACAGGTCATTCAAGATTTTGATCTTAGGGATTTGTGTAGCTATGGCAGACACCAGGGACCTCCATATGAATCTGGAGCACTTGCTCATGAATGAGATGTCAGTATTATTTGAAACTATACCCATAGGAAACACATTTTGATTTACTCTAAGTGGTTAAAACACAGATATTTACGGAAAAACAAAACAAAACAAACAGAGCAACAAACATGAATTCTAGTAGTTTCTTCGAAGACCTCCGGGGCTTACATCACATTAAGGGTGGAGAGTGGGTGCCTACTGTCATCTCTCGGGGAGCCTGCCCTAACTGCACGGGCACCCCTGCCACAGCCCAGGCTTCTGGGCGGCACCCATTCAGCCTTGCCGGGTGGACACACTGCCATCTAGTGGAGACATCTAGCATCGCAGGCCTCAAAGACTTTTGGTAGCTTCTTGAGGGAGCAGGTGTACTTGGGGCCCAGGGAGCCCAGGGCTGCCGCCAGCACCTGCTCCGGCGACTCTAGTGTGCACGGTGATCCATAGCAGACACAGCTCAGCTCCAGCAGCCCCATGCTTGTCCGGCGCGTGACACCGCCACTTTTGCTTGCCCTAGCACTTGGTAATACCAGACTACAGCCAGAAGTGTTACGGTCTCCACGGTGAAGACTAGAAGCTGGGGTTCTTGGGAGTACAATGAACGTGGAAGACAAGAAAGTAACTAGTCATGCACAAGCGTGTAGGACCCAGACTGGACGAGCAGTGACAGAATCCTTAGAGAATCAGGCTGGATTTGACTCTCAATGCTGGTTCAGCTTTAAAACGTGTTTGGAAAACAAAACAAAACAAAACAAAATTTTTTGTTTCTGCAGATTTACAAAAAGTGTTTCACCTGTTTCTTCAGTAGTTTGAGAAACTAGACTGTGATAAAGTTGGCACTACATGCAAAAGCATGAATAATGCCCAGGATATAGTAAAACTCTCTATTCTGCAAATGGTACAAAACCAGCAAGATGGATAGATAGATGATATAGATAGATAGATAGATAGATAGATAGATAGATAGATAGATAGATAGAGGCATATATACATACATAAATAGATATATAGATAGGTAGGTAGACAAACAGACAAAACATTGAAAAGCAAGCATACCTGAGATCTTCTTACTTCAAATTAATGAAAATACTTCTTCTTATTTGTGATAATTTCAAACATTTCTACAATTGTTATGATCACATCCCTCCCCTACACTCTTGCACTCCTGCCGACCTCTTCTCCTCAGCTGGTGCTCCCCCCGTTTCCTTGACTGTTGTATGCAGGTCTCATGTAGGTAGGAACCTCTGCCGTACATCATATCCAGAAGACGGCATCTCACCGCACCCTTCCCTAACCTCTAACTCGTACCACGTGTTCCTAGTGATGTTCCTGGAGCCAAACTCCTGCTGCCTCCAGCCTTAGCTGGAAAGACCTCATGGTGCAGCAGGCTATAGTTAATGAAGAGACTCATAACTAGTCAATGGGCTGAGAATAACTGACTGCTCAGTCCCCAGTCCCAAACAGGACATCTATAAGACACCTTCTAGAGCCCAGGGGACATCCCTGATACATTTAGGAACTCTTTTGAGAGTACAACAGAAGGTATTAAGTTGAACACTCTTTTAAACATGTTAAAATTGTCTCAAAAATTACATCATAGCCCTAAAGCTTTGATATTTAGCATGTTGGTCAGCACACATACGCAAAAAGAAGCAAGGATGTAAACACCCATAGGCATTTTTATAAATATAAAAATACTGGAAACACAGGAGTCTTGCAGTAATGGTTATTTGAAATGTATTTAAAATACAATTTAAAATACACTTTTCTTTTATTTCTGGGTCATATGGAGAGGAAGTTAAACTTATCTTCCAGTATACATCAGAACACTTCCATGTGCCATGCTGTGTTTGTGGTGGCCGACAGAAGACTTGTCCCTGATTCTACAAGCACTGTGAGCACAGGTTTATAAATTCTTTGGGATGTGGAACTGTATCTTCCAAGTTTCCCTGAGGTTTTCAGACCCCAGACCCCATGCTTGCCCCCACAGAGAGTGTCTGCCAGGGCATGGTGGTGTTGGGAGGGGACACATTTTCACATCCATCCTGCATCTGTCTCTAAAATTGTCCTCTCACTGCTGGGACCAGTGGCCTGGGGAACTGACACAGGAAATGGCCTTGCCACTCATTTGTAGGGAAACCCTGGGTTCTGGGGTCCATACCCCAGCACAAGCACATTTGTGGTATGCTTTGGTTTCCAACAGAGCCCAAAAAAAGGAAGAAAGTACCACATCTCCATGCAAAGTAGAGGACCCGGTGCTTCCTGGGAAGGATCGTGCGCATCTTAGAGGTGGTTTCTTTGTTGTAAGATACTTGTAACAGTTTGTTTGACACATTCGAGACATTCTCCTCATAAGGAAACTGCAGGCTCACTTTCTAATGCTGACATCACAGATGTACTGCATCTGGGATAAAAAAATCACAAGAAGATGCCTCTTTTTAAATTTACTGTCATTTTTCCAAATTTTTCACAGCTTCTGAATTCATTCTTTTAAAGACAAACAAACCCATTCGATAGTTTGAACTAAGCAAGTGAAGATTAGCTTCAGGATCCCGTGAAAACTGGAATTGTGGCTCCCGAGATCTCCATAGAACAGAAACATAACAGCTAAATGTACAGAAGACATAGGGGCTGTGTTGAGCCGCATGGTTGATGGGTGGTTATTTAGGGGATTATGGGTTTTTCATGCTTCTCTGTGTTTTGTTTAGGGGCAGAGTCTCACCGTGAAGCTCCAGCTAGTCTGGAGTTAGCTATGTGGACCAGCCTGGCAATCCTTCTGCCTCAGCCTCAGGTGCTAGGATCACTGGTACAACAGCACGCCTGGCTTTTGACTAGTGTTTATGACTCGTATGTTTGTTTTCAAATAGCTGGAAAGTGCTTCCAATGTCCTGATTCTGCAGTTAGGTGTTGATTCCTTTACAGCATCTGTCAAACACTGTCCTGACCGTTTGTGAACAGCCACATTTCCGTTCTGTCACTAAGAACAGCTACAGTAGCCGGACGGTGGTGGCACACGCCTTTAATCCCAGCACTCAGGAGGCAGAGGCAGGCGGATCTCTGTGAGTTCGAGGCCAGCCTGGTCTACAAGAGCTAGCTCCAGGACAGGCTCAAAAAAAAAAAAAAAAAAAAAAAGCTGCAGAGAAACCCTGTCTCGAAAAACCAAAAAAAGAAAAAGAAAAAAAAAGAACAGCTACAGTGTAAAATGGTGTCGCTTGAGCTATACCAAGGGGCTTTCGTGAGAAAATAGCAGAAGCAACAAGGTTGTTACTAATTCAGTACATTCCTCCTGCTTCTAGCATGACCAGGATTCTGTCCTGGCCCAGGCCTTCCTCTCCCTGCACTGACTCTGCAGGAGGCCCAGCCTTCCTGGCACATCTACTCTATAGGATGCCCTGGCCTCCTTAGGCCCCTCACCCCAACACCAGGTGCCAGTGGGAAGGCAGAACACAGGCAGCTGATTGCTGTGCCCCCATGCTGCCAGACTCAGAGATAGAACCTATGGGAACGCAGAGCTCTTGCTATTGTCAAATTACTGTGCTAAAACAGAGCTGTGTGAATTCTAAAAGCCTTGGCCGGCAGTCAGCTCCGTTGCTAGCTGTGGACAGAACATAACCCAGACAGGCCATTAAAAACGCATAAATGTGACGTTCTGGGTGCTCATCCTTCTTGCTTAGTTAAGAATAAAAATCCAGAGGCCTCTCGCTGCAGAGACTCGCTGCTGGTGCGCGGAGGCAGCATAAGTCTGGTTTGCCTAGAGTGCTGCCCGAGAAGACGGCCGTCTGCGTCCCCATTCGCCTCTGATGGAGATGAGCCTGTATCCCCAGGGACTGGGGCTTGTGGCTTCTTTCATGTCTCAAAGAAGGTGGGGGCAAGCACACTGGGGCTCACTGGTTCACAGACCAGGACTATAGATGGAGGATGGGAACCCAGGTCAAGAGGTCAACCTTCTCTGGGCCTCAAGGTACGTGTACCTCAAAAGAATGGAGGTGTCTCCCCACCCCCCTGCTCGCTCCCCCCCTCCAGTCTCCTCTTTGTTCATAGTCATGTGAAGGTGTGTGTACGGATGCACAACCCAGATGTATATGAAGGTCAGGAAATGTCCTCAGGTATCAGCCAGTCTTCAGGCTCTACCTTCTACCTGCTTGTTTGTGATAAGGTCTTTCATTGGCACACTGGGACTTCACCCAGTGTGAAGCAGCTGGCTTCTGATTTTGCAGGGGTCGGTCTGTTTCCACATCCCTTCTCTCTATTGGGAGGATACAGGTGTTCACTATGGCACCTCAGCTTCTGTGTGGGCTCTGGAAAACCAGAGCCTGGGTACTCATGTTCCCTAGGTCAACCCTTCACTGGCTGACTGGTCCATTTTCCCGGCTGTGATGTGGGTATCTGTGGAACACTGTGTAATGCCTGAGGTGGCTCCTCACTGGGGGTGGCTTTACGTTTGATGGGGAGTTAGTGACATTCATTTCTCGATGCTGCTCCTCTTCTGACTGCTCTTGAGACAACCCAAGTTCATGGGAACTAGAGTCTCGGCTATTCACGACGACACATACTCAGAACCAGGGACCAGCAAACTTCGTTAGCAAAGGGTCAGGTGACAAGTGTCTTCAGCTTCCTGGTTTGGGGATCATATTTTAGCTACCTACCTTGGTGAGTAGGTCAGCAGTCGGCCAAATCCCCAAAGTCACAGAGCTTCCCACTGGGGTCCACAGTTTGAGCTTTCCATTTACGATGGTGGGTCCCAGACAGGCAGGTCATGCTTTGGTTGAGGTGTCTTCATTTTTGCCTAAGTAAACCAGGTCCCATAATCATAGAACAAATTGTCATCAACCCCCCCCCCCCCCCACACACACACACATCTTTTCAATTTTTACTGTAAAGGGAAACTGGAGTGTTATGTATTTCCCTACTTGGAGGTAAGGGAAGCGTTTTGTACTTTAAAAACCAACAAAAAATAGAACAATGTCTTTTGTGGTACTGAGAATGGAGCCCAGAGCCTCTTCCTGTGAGCAAGCTCGTGTGTCCGTGCTTCACACTCCCCAGGCCTGCAGACATGTTTACAGCAATGCAGGTGTCCCCAAAGCAGTCCAGTGCCCCAGAGCCACAGCCACAGGCCACTGCCAGCTGCCCCTCCCCCTCGCTGGGTGCTGGGAATCATACTCTGATCTGATGAGCCATCTCTCCTGCCCCATGTATTTTTTAAATAGAGAAATGCAAATTCGTTTTAAAAAAAAAAACTTTTAACATAATTCCCTATTTCACATGCTCACTTTCTACTCCTTTATTATATGTTAGACATATTTGGCGTGGACTTTTGGGCTCAGAAGAGAGCACGTTCTATTATTAAATTGCCTCTTGCAACAGCTGTGAGTAGAATAATGGTTAGCATGGGAATTCCTAAATTTAACAAACGTGGCGAAGGCATGGGGAAAAATACTCATGCAAGCATTTGAAAAAAATCGATTCTTGCAATTATCTGCTTAAATACTTGACCCAAGAAGAACACATTTAAGTCGAGTCATAAAGCAAATGATTTCATTTTCCAATGAGTACAGGGAAAATAAGCGTTCTCTTTGGTAACTTTGTTTGCTTGGCGTGTGTTCCTGAGGTGACAGCACTGTCACATGACAGCTGGAGGCAGTGTCATTGGCTGCGATGGCCATGCTTCTCAGTGGCTTTGAAAGAAAAAAAAAATCACTCCGTTGAGAGGTTGAGAAGCCACATTGATACCCGGTGTGGTGACTCTAGGGTTTCCACGTGGCCAGGCATGGGGTGCCATGATAGTGACCCTCTGCCAGCAATAGGAGTCACTAGGTCACAAGATACAGCAGCTCGACTCACATGTTTATCCTTCGGAATCACTGTGTGGCTGGGAGTGTTGTGGTAAACACCTGTGTGCAGTTCACAAGGGCTGCTCCCCAGCACTGCCAGAACACCAAATAAATCAACTAAAATAAAATAGAAAAGAAGGCACACCAGACCATCTCCCGTTCTTTATGGAACAACTGTCAAAATGCTAAGGAGGACTGGAGCAGGGGCAGAGCGGGGCCACGTGGTGCCCGGTCACCATCATCTACTTCTCCCTACATATCCCCACCTCTCTCCCTTTGCCCGCTCCCTCATGCCTCTTGAGATCCTGACTACAGATTCTCAGCCCTCTCCTAAGCCTCGACTCTGAGAATTAGAACACAGAAAATCACTGGAGTTAAGGAGTCAGAGCATGAAGTCAGAAGAGAAGTGCACTGTAACACACTCCCTGTGCAGAAAAAATGGTCATTTGCTTCTTTCCTGGCTGGCTAGGTCCCTGTCAGCCACACCATGTACACGTGGTGTGTGTGTGTGGGTACATTCGCATGTGTTTTTGTGTGTGGTACATGTGGTGCATGTGTGTGCATGCATTTGTGTGTGTGCATGTATGGGTGTGTGTGCACATGTGTGTATGTTCATGTACGGGAGTATGTGTGTGTACATGTATAAACCAATTTTTATAGTCAAAAGTATCTGCTTTCACTACCCGCATCATATTTTGTCTTCCAGTTGGAGGAAATATTAATAGTTTCTTAAACAGGAAACAAATAAGATTTAAAATAAAAGAAGGAAAGACTTTTTCAGGGTCAGCTATTTTTCTCATTTCAGCACGCTCACTACTGTACATGTGGTGGTACTTACTAAATGCTTCTAATTAAGTGAAATGCTTTTGCTAATTCTGAATCTTCATTTACTGTAATTGTGGACCTAAACACTCCCAGTAGGATTCCTTCTGAGGCAGTTTTCAATCCACTGTGATTGCGCACATGGAGGCTGCGAGAAGAACCTTTCAATTCCTTGCCACGTGGGCTTATGCGCAAGCTGTTAAGTGCAGTCTCCCCATTCCTTTCTGGCTCACCCTCTGCCTCTGACTTTGGTGTCAGTTTTTGATGTATCGAATAAACCGTCCCCATCCACCATAAACAGCAAAGGATCAGTTTGGTCCGGAAGCCCCCGTGAACATACATACCCAGCCCGTTGAGCGTTGGGCATCAACTCCATGTGTCCCTTTTGTATTTGAAGATTCATGGGAAGTAAGTGCTCTGACCTTTAGGACAGGTAAACACTATCAGTCACACAAGTGCCTTTCTTGCAGGTGCCTCTGCTATTCATGCTCCCCGAGCCTAGAACTCTCCTCACATGGGAGAATAAAGTCTGATGCCCAATTTTCCTCTAACTTTAGAAGCTCAGCGTCTAGGAGTTGATGACCTTGGATGCAAGAAAAGTCCTTCAAAAGAGATGGCCCGTGTCAACTGTGACGAGTCCATCTTGTAATGAAAGATTGTACTCTTAAGGCACAGTGACTCATCCCAAAGCAACGGGCACAGCGGGAAATGGAAGGGACAGCATGTTCAGTGACTCCCGCCAGTGGGGACGGAAACTGCTTCTCAGAAGCTGGAGGGCAATGGGAACCTAGAGGAGTGGCAGGAGGAAGCAATAGTGTGTCAGTGACCTATGACAACTCAGTGCCACCCAACTCACATCTTCAGGGATAGACACAAACATAATGAACACAACAGCTCAACTATTTTGAGCTGGCAATATTTGGGGTGTTTTTACTTTATTTTGAGTCTATAGTATTCACATTTTCTGCAAGAAATACTCAATAAGAAAGCTGTGAAAAACAACATAAAACTTCAGAGCTTTAAAAGGAGTAATATTGGTTACGACCAAAAACTAAGGAATCGATGGAAAGGAAATAGACCATCTAAACGCTGGTCTCTCTATTATGAACATTGCATTCATAAATTAATTAGTATTGCAAATCAATGGGAGATGGAAAAATGGCTCAATAACCATTTCTGATAAGATGCATTACCTACTGGCAAGAAAGACAAGGTGGAATCCTCAGCTCAAAGATAGTGTCCATGTAGATAGAAGATCAAAGGTGAAAAGTGGGGAGTCGGAGTAATGGATCAGTGCAGAGGCACCACGCCATGTGAATGTGAGACCCTGCATTCAATCCTCAGCACCTGTGCAATGGCTGGGACCTGTGGTGTACACCTGAACTCCTGTCCTGCGGAAGCAGAGACAAGAGCACTGGGCCTCATTTCCGGGCCAGCCCAGCCAAAGCAGCAAACTTTGGTTCCGTGTTAGATTCTGGTCCCCAAAATAAGATGAGAAACAACTGGGAGCAACACCTAATGTCAAGCTGGGGCATCTACATATGTGCTTACCTATGCATACGCATGTATGAATACGACACAGACATGAGGATTAAACTTGAGAAGGGTTCTTACACCGAAAACGAAGCAAACATTTGATGGGTAGAGAAATAGAGAACTGTGTTTTAAATAGACAGAAGGTATAGAAGAGACGACAAGATAGGCATCCCACATAAGCAGCTATCCTCCGCTTCAAATCCTGCCAGGAGATCACACGGAAAGCATAACGTTTGCAAGCAAAGTTGGTGCCTATTTTAATCTACAAGACAGGAAAGGACTTGTTCTTTACATAGTTTTCAAAGGCTACTACTGTTCATTAAGATAAAAAAAATGGTTCAATGGCAAAGTGGGGAAAAAGACGTTAACAGGCAACACTGTGAAGCCATAGCCGAAGGCAGTGAGCAAATGGCTCAGGCCTCAATACTCTTGTCTCCGTGTTCCAGGAAAATGGGCTGAGAGCTGAGTGCTCTGAGGTAACAGTGCTCAGGAGGTTGCAGATAAATGTACAGTCAAACTGGGAGCAGAAAACTTGCTTCTCGAAACTAGTTGGGGCAATGTTCAAAAGCCCTGTGAAGGATTTTCTCACTCCTACATGGTAGAAGTATAGGAATTACATCTTACCCATAATGCATCTGCAGTATGAAAGGCCATAGTTCTAAGACAGTGAAGATAGCATGAACTGTAACCCAACTAGGAGGCGGAATAGCCTGCAGCTCTTACAAGATGCTTCACACAAATACGTGTAAAGGTACCCATCACTGTCTTACATGAGTCTAGATTTTTAAAAATGTATTCAATCTGGGTATATACATCAATCTTTAGGAGGTATCTTTTAATGATGTGGCCATGTGTATACTTCTTTCTCACTCCATCTCAATCTAAATGTAGAGACACAGTTACCAGAGATGAGCTGTGTTTCACCAGAAGAGCTTGTCCTGCAGAGCATCCTACAAGGTGCGCAGAGGCTGGCTGTCACAGCTAGCTCTGTGCTGTGACAAGCTTGTATGCATGAAGACTAACTGCACAGGCAAAGGCCAAGGCTTCTCTGCCAAGTTCATGAGTGTCTGGAATAAGATCAGCTCCTTCCAATAAGAGCAGCTTGGGAAATGAGGAAACTCAGACCACGGGGCACACTGGGCTTGAGTAAGACAGAGACAGTTGGTACACGGAAGAGAGAACAAGATGGCGCTGTCCTGTACTGTGGGCAGGACCAGAGTCCTGAGTCTCATTTAGTGGGTAGAAGCCATGCTGTGGACTTGCTAAGCCATGGCTGCTATTGCCATGTTTACTCTGCCTAGTTTCTTACAATATACCAGGTTTAAAGTTTGTGTGCATCTGTGTGTGTCCTTTTGCTTGGCTGTGCTTGTGGGAGCATGTACAGGACAGGGAACAGCTTAGCTAGCAGTTCTCAGAGGTGGCCCACCTGGATTTTTGAGGCAAATTCTCTCAGTTGCTTGGAGCTCAACAGTTAGCCTAAGCTGGTTGGCAGTGAGTCCCAAGGGTCCAACCTATATTGGCCTCCTCAGGGATGGGATTACAAGTGTGTACTACTATACCCAACTTTATTTTTTTAATGTGCTATTTGGGGATTGAACTCAGGTCTTTGTGCGTATACGATAAACACATTACTAGCTGAAGTTTATCTGCAGCCCATGCTAGCTCTGGCTTTAGTCATGGAGTAGCATGGACTGCTGATTCTTACAGATGAGGCTCATGTGCCTTGAGACACGGCCAATTCCTCACCTCTGTGTGCTGAAGGAACAGAGAAGGAAGTAGGATATATGCCCAGTGTCAATAAACAAACAAAAAAACCCCACATCTGTATGTGTAGGCTGCACATTGAGTCCCTGGAATCTGTAAAGAAGAAAAGTCGCCCATGCTTATAATAATTATCTATATTGGACAATAATTTACTCTTGTTCCTAATCTGTTTTTGTGTTCTATAGAACACACACATTGTTTTAAGATTTTATTTATTTATTTGTTTATTTTGTTTTTTCAAGACAGGGTTTCTCTATAGCTTTGGAACCTGTCCTGGAACTAGATCTTGTAGACCAGGCTAGCCTCAAACTCACAGAGATCCACCTGCTTCTGCCTCCAGAGTGCTGGGATTAAAGGTGTGCACAACCACCACCCAGCAAGACTTTATAATCCTCCAGTCATACTGTTAACGGACGATAATGACTGTTTACCACCCGGTGTTTTGGCATCCTATTCTGTGCTGAGACCTGCCCCTTGTAAGCTGCTCAGACAGCAATGCCATCTAAAACGCAGTTATGATTTGAGCTCCATGGCTTCTCCTGCCTTTTCGATAATACTATTGTATTTCAGGTTAAATAATTCTCCCCCAAGTCACATACATGGGCCACTTGAGCAGAAGCTCATTCCAGGTTCATGCTGTATGACAGAATTGCCCTGGAGTTCTCCTTTGACCATGATTTCATGCCAGCCAGTGAACATATTCCTGTGCTGACCACACATGGTCATCGTCTCAGTACTTCCCACCCCAGCCACACTCCCCAAGCCAGTATATTGGCACCTCCCCTTCTCCTTTGAATGGATCTGTTCTTGTTACATGTGGGCCAGGTGCCAAGTGGAGTGCGAAGAGGCCTTAGGCAATTCAAGAAAGGTCTGCAGATCAGATTTGCCTGACTGATATGCTAATGGGCCAAAAAAATGAAATGCTGGAATTCCAAAGGACTGAGCTATGCAAAGGACTAGGACCCTTCTCTGGCCACGGAGCCGGGAGTTGGAGATTTTACCCGTCTGTGACTTTAGTTCTTTATCTGTGGTTACGTTGTAGGGATTTTCTTCTAGCTTGTCATTTGTGTTTGACCCATCTCTCCTAAAAATAAACATAAACCTGCAGCTATCTTGTCTCATGGAAATGTTTGTTTTTCCTTATCATTTTAAGTGTCTTTAAATATAGTGTAACAAATGTGCACTTCTATTTATCATATTTTCATTGCACATACATTATAATGCACAGTTACAAAGTCTGTCCTTATCCTTAGGCCATAATGGAAGCCACTCATGTTTCCTTCTGTTGGTTTTAGGATGTTATTTTTACATATAACTCCCTGATCCATTTCGAGTATAGTCTTGTGTATGGGGAGAAAAATACAGACCTAAACTTATCTTCTGTGGAAGGCTACGTGATGGCCAAGAGCCACTGATTATAAAAAGAAAACCCTCTGGGTGGTGGTGGCGGTGTGCACCTTTAATCCCAGCACTCTGGAGGCAGAGACAGATGGCAGATCTCTGAGTCTGCAGTCAGGAAGAAGTGTTACATTTTTCTCTTAGCATCATTCTCATATCTTCTCCTTCAATTGTTCTTATAAAGGTAGTTTTATTATTTACTATATGCCTTTCTACTTTGGATGTCCAGGAAGAATTGTGACTTCCAAAATTAAAATGATATTAAAAGTATTGAACAGATGAGATTGCTTGGTGGGTTAAGAGCTTTCCATGTAAACATGCGGCCAGAAGTTCCAATCCCCAGAACCTCAGAGGAATCTGGGCACATCTGTCACCCCAGTGCTTTCATACAGAGAAGAGAGTCAGAAACACCCCGAAGTTCAGATGCTCTTCCCTGACTGCCTGTGTTGTCCTCTGCTGTGCTGTGCACCTGTCTCTTTTTGATATGCTTAGGTTTCCAGAAGGTGACATTCATAGGCCCACCATCTGGACATCCTAATATCCCTGCAGATCAATTTCTGAATCCAAGGACATGAGCTCAACTATACTCACTCGTAACTGGCTTTTAGACATAAAGCAAAGAAAAATTCAGCCTACATTCCACAACCCCAGACAACCTACAACAGAGAGGACCCTAAGAGAAACATACATGGATCTACATAGGAAGGAGAAAAAGACAAGATCTCCTGAGTAAACTGAGAGTGTGGGGGTCATGGGAGAGGGGAGAAAGGAAGGGGGAGGAAAGGAGGATAGTGGAGCAAATGTATAGATCAATAAAAAAGGAAGGAAGGAGGGAGAGAGGGAGGGAGGGAGGGAGGGAGGGAGGGAAGGAAGGAAGGAAGGAAAGAAGGAAGGAAGGAAGGAAGGAAGGAAGGAAGACAGACAGACTTCTGTTGGAGTTCTGATTACAGCAAATGTCAAGATGAAGCTAAGGAAAACTGAGACAGATAATTCTCCTAGAAAGAACATCTCCTCACCGGGCAGTAAACCCACCAGTCACAAACCGAAGGAAGAGTCAGATGAACTTAGAAGAATGAATGACTTCTAAAGGTAGAAGAGAGAAACCTGCCTTGCACAGCAGGAATGGACAGCAACTTACGAGTTACACGTTTTCTCGTGGTATTGTTCTACCAAAGATTCGCAGACACACAAGCAGAAAATGTAATTATATGGAATCAATGTCTATGCCACACCTCTTCTTGGTTTAGTCAAACAACAGACTGACTCTTACTTACATTTGTATTCTGTTGAGCTAACTGTATATTTTAGACATCAACATAGGATACATTTATTTCATATCTATGACCTTTGTGCTGGCGGTTTTATGTCAATTTCACACAATCTAGAGTCATTTGAGAGGGAACCTCAACTTAGAAAATACCCCCCCAGCAGACTGGCCTGTGGTGCGTTTTCTTGATTGACTGCTGATGTGGGAGAGTCCAGCTCTCTTTGGGCAGTGCCCCCTCTCGGCTGGTGGTCCTGGGTGGTATGAGCAAGCAAGCTGAGCAAACCAGCAAGCAGCATTCCTCACGGCTTCTGCTTCTGCTTCTGCTTCAGCTTCGGCCTCCGGGCTCCTGCCCTGACTTCTCTCAGTGAGGGACCGCTACCTGGAAGTGTAAAATGAAAGACGCTTTTCCTCCCCGAGCTGCTTTTGGTTGTGGTGTTTTATCGCAGCAATAGAAATTCTGAGACACCGATGTTTCATACTTCACTCTAAGTCACCAAGATAGACTCTAGTGGGAGAATGCCTCCAGTCCTTCAGTACAGCTTCTGAACAGCAAAACATAAACTGAATAATTCGTCTTTCAGGAAAATATCCTCCCTGCTTCTGAGTGACTACAGGGCATCTTTATTTGAAGTTGATTTTTTTTTCTATAAAACAAATTGAATGTTCACATACTGACAGAGGAGCAAATGGGAGTGAATTTGGGAAGGGGGCAGCTGAGCAGCATCTGTTGCCCCAGCAAAGCCAAGTTTTCAGTTCAGTGATCCTTGTCTCTTAGCCACACCTCCAGCCCCAGCTGACCCGAACCACAGTCTTAACACATTATCAGACAGTTCTGATAGAGTCCTCGCGGGATCCTCAGACTTTACTCGGCAACCTCATAGGCTAGGCCTGCACTATCTACATTTCTCTCAGCATGTTTATCTCCCAGGCTCCCACAGAATAGTCCTGAGCTCTGAACAATTAATGGCTTTTCTACCCCAAAGTTAAAATGCCACCACAATTCTTCCAAACACACATGGTCAGATCTGTCAAAGCAGTATCTCATGAGTAAGGTACCAATTTCCTGTCTTAGTTGGGGTTTCTATTGCTGTAACACCGTGACCAGAAGCAACTTGGAAAGGAAAAAGGTTTAATTCCTTTTACAGCCCTTAGGCCATTATCCAGGGATGTTAGGATAGGAACTCAAAACACAAACCTAGAGGTAGGAACTGTTACAGAGGCCATGAAGGAGTGCTACTTACTGGCTTGCTCTTCAAGGTTTGCTCAGCCTACATTCTTACACAAATCAGGAGCACCCACCTGGGAGTAGCACAACCCACCACCTTGATTGGCTGGGTCAGTTTACATCAATCATTAATCAAGAAAACGTACTACAGACTTGTCTACAAACAATACAATGGAGTCATTCTCTCTCGTTTTTTTTTTTTCTTTTAAGACGCAGTTTCTCTGTGTATACCTGACTGTCCAGGAACCCACTCTGTAGATGAGGCTGGCCTCTGACTCCAAGATCTACCTCTACCTCCTGAGTGCTGGAGTTAAAGTTGTGTGACACCATGCCCCATCGGGAGGCATTTTCTCAGCTGATGTATTCTCAAGTATGTGCCAGGTTGACAAGAAATAGCCAGTACGACTCTTGAACATGCAAACTTATAAGATGTCATTTCTTCCCAGTGCTCACAAACAAAAGAAAAAACTCTTAGCCCACAGAACCAAATGATTCAGCCTGGGCACCTCTCAGAATGAAGTGAGTGGCCAGTGGCAATGTGGGTGAAACTCTAGGTTCCTGGCCAGCACCCCGGCCTCACCATATACCAGTCTCCTCCTTAGTGCCCACTGATAGGGTACTAACCTACACTACTCCTTTGCTAAAACAACCGCTATGTGTTTTCCCCTGGATCCTCTCTGTTCATGTACCTGAGCTCAGGGTATGCAGGAGCTTGCAGGTCACCGTTTTGTGATGGCCACCACCTTGTTACAGGCCTACGGAGTCTGTGTGACCAGCATCCAAATGCTCTCCTCCACTCTAGGCGGTGACATGGGGAAGATGGAGCGCTGTGTGTGTTTCTCATCACTGTCCCTCTTCAACGAGGACATGGTAACTACTCAGCTAATAGTCACGGAATAAGTGAATGAATGAATTGATGCTCCCACCAGCTCTTGGGAAATTACCTCTGGAAAGTAATTTTCTCTCTCGCCGCTTTTGTTTCTCCATCTGTAACAGGAAAGCAAAAGTGTACAATGTTCAAAATCTATTTCCTAATTAGGTAAAGTAAGGTAAACTGATTAATAAGGCCAAGGCACAGAGACAAGAGTATATCATATAAGACTGACCTGCTTGGTTTTATAGTCAGGGCTTCCTTGCTTGTGTCTCCTTCACATCAGTGTTGATCTGAGGAAGATAATGTACAGCAATGTTAGTCCTGAAACCTGGTGAATGTGCGTACCAAATCTACTGAATCAAACCTGAAAGTAGAGTGTCCAGATTGAACAGGGAATTCACACTGTCAAGGTAAACACTCAGGCTGCACACGGGAGTCCACGCTGTGAAGTCAGGGTCTTGGCTGCACACGGGAGTCCACACTGAAGTCAGGGTCTAGGCTGCACATAAGCAATCCTCACTGGGAAAGAGAAGAGTCCAAGCTGCTCATGGAGCATCTACACAGCGAGAGCAAAGGGTCCAGGCTAACCATGAGGTGTGCACACTGTACAAACAGACCTTCCAGGACATCCACTGGAAGCCCAGACAGCTTTCTGAGCTCTGACTCCTGTGGTCACAGGGTCTCTGTACTTGGTGCGGCACAACTCAGCTCTTTGACTGCATATATTGTATCTCCTGATGAAGTCTAGATTTACCTTCAGCCTCTCAGCCTTTTGCTGGACAGACTGTTCCCCTGCCACCCCAAGCTCCCACAGAGCTTTACAACCAGGGGCCTACTCTCCTACCGTGTGCATCTCTCCCCCATCCCATCCCAAGAGTCTGCCCTCAGACACTGTGTGATCTGTTCTGATGATGGATGGGCTGTGGTCCATTCCCAGTGTTGATGCGTTAGAAGTTGAGATGCTATGCCCACTACCCACATGAGCCCCAACTGCTTAATAGTTCAACTTTCCTTCTTCTTTTACTGTTGAGATTGTCCGGGTTTTCATGATTTTGTTTGATTTGTTGTTTTCCTTGGAACTCTTAAAGTTCACTTGGGGGAATGAGACAAAATTTGGGAGGAACCCATATATACCAGCTTATTTTTAAGACCAGGCATTTGCTCCCAAATTCCATGTTTTTTTCCCAGTCTTTTTTTCTCTAGTATAGGCCATACTGTTCTCAAAGGCATGGGTTTTTAAGCTGTACCCATGTGCTGTTTTAAAAGAGAAAAATTATTTCAGTCTTTAAAGTTCTTCGCTTTATGTGTTCCTGAGACTAACTAGTCTGCAGCTTTTGGTTTGCAGTGGTTGCTGAATATTCATAAGATTCTGTCTGCTTACTGGATAATTATATTACATTAATATGGTATGAATAAATAAAAGCAGTAATTATGCTTTTATCCTGTTCTGTTTGACAGTTTACAGTTTGCTTGTTTCAAGAATAAAAGGAAATTGCCACATTTGAAACAATATTATTTCATTTCTAAATGAGGAGGAACACTCCCCCTTCATGCAGACAGGTTACAACAGAGGGGATTCTGCCCCTTCCTAGCCAACATAAAGACACCATGCGTGCTCCGTGCTGCTGACTACTACAAAGACCACGCTAGGTGAGGCCTTAAGAAGTCCAGGAAAGGAACACCTCCCCAGTCGAAACCACGGTTTCCCATGGAAGCTCTCAGGAAGTGGTAGCCAAGCCTTTCTCAAGAGAAAAAGCAAATGTGGTCTGAGAGGGGAGGGAACTAGCCATTCTTCCTCATCCAAGGTTTGGAAAAGACAATACTCACCAGTGATTACTCCATACGGATGGCTAGATTGTCAGGAAAGGTTTTTGGTTTTGAAGTGAGAACTTTAACAGCTTCAAAGCAAAGACATTCAGCTGACTTGAGTAATAGCACCGGGCCAGAATCTCAGCACTCAGCAGGCTGAGGCAGAAGGATCTCGAAGTCAGCCACAGTGAGATGTCTTCATGGAAATATTTTCATGTAGAGAGAAGTAAGGAGAGAGAGAGAGGGGGGAGGGAGGAAGGGAGGGAGGGAGGGAGGGGGAGGGAGGGAGGGAGGGAGGGAGGGAGGGAATCTTGAATTAGAAAATATCTGAGAATTTGAGAGCAGATGCCACAGTGTGTCCGTCTACATCTCACATTTGAATAT
Organism: Arvicola amphibius; assembly: GCF_903992535.2. Taxonomy (NCBI): domain Eukaryota; kingdom Metazoa; phylum Chordata; class Mammalia; order Rodentia; family Cricetidae; genus Arvicola; species Arvicola amphibius. The sequence continues at coordinate 154,240,329 of NC_052051.1, forward strand.
GTCCGTGATGTCTTTAAACACGGATGTGCATGAAAATATGAGAGAGCCGAGGTCTTTATTCCTTTTTCAGAAAGCGCAGCTGCTTTCCTAAGTAGTTTGTTCCTAAAGCAAATCAACAGGGTGATTTTAACAAGGCAGGAAATCGGCATCCCAGATGAGCCCCTGGAAGAAGGCTCCACACTGCCTTATTCCTGGGACATGGTGTCCAGCCTGTGAAATTCTACTTCACATAGGAAAAAGATGACCCAAATCATAAGCGCACTAATGCTCAGTGGCCGCACTCGAAGCATACTTGTAAATGGCTCGATATCGATATGAGAGGAGAGAACAAGTGCCGTTTCCCCGTGGAGCAGCCCGGGCTCAGTGCTGTTTAGGCACTTTCATCAATTTTCTGGATGATAGGAAGGAGAGCAAGTTCATTAAGTGCACAGGGCACCCGGGCTGGGAGCTGCAGATAACACCAAAGAGAACGGGCCAGGTTTAATCAGGACCCTGAAATCTAACTCAATGCGTGGTCAGGGGAGAAGGAGACCCAGCACTGATGGTCGGCCTGCACTTCTTGGGTGGGCAAGGGTTCACTGTGGTCTTGTCCTTGCGGCAGGTACCCAGAGGCCCCAGGTATCCCACTAAGAGATAACTAGTGGGGACTAAAGACCAGCCAGGGGACATCCCAGGTAGGTGCCTCCCGCTGTGTTTTACCTCTGAGGCTCCGTGCTGAATCGATGTGAAATTTGATGAAAAAGAACCTGGACCTTACGCTGAGAACAAAGTGACCCACTGCAAGTGTTTGGTAATTGGAAGGGAAGGGGGTTGGTAAAAGGACTTGGAAAATGATGAAAATCCACACCAAAACTGTTTTGCAATCTGAACAAGGGAATGGTAACTAGTAACATACAACCACCATGAAAACGGGATGACCATGTGCATGTTTTGGTTTTGTTGATCAGTGTGTTTTGCTCATTGCTGTTGGATTTTTCTTCCCCACAGTGAAGGATACACTGTTTCTCAAGGTCCGTTCTCAGCTGTGGGAGACACTGTTTTCCAGGGTCTTTTCCCCAGCTGAAGGATCACAGGCACATTTTGGATGCCCCTTGTCTATGCTTTTGAGGGTGCAGGCTCCTAAGCTGGGCCTGCCTGGCTCTTCCACCATCCTGCCACCCTCTGAAGAGGTGACACACCAGGGCTTAACGAGCTGAAAGGGATTCCGTAGAGAGCAGCAGAAACGATTAAAGACTCGGAAAATAGGAGCTATGAAGGAAGATTAAAGGATCTACGCTCACTTAGCCTGGAGCGGGGAGCTGACCTAATAGCGTCTTCAGGATGTGAAGGGCTATCGTGTGGAGGAGGGGACCAGCTGCTCCCTCTCCTAGAAGAGGGGGCAGAGAGGAAGCAGGCTTAGGCTTCGATGGGGAGGGTTAAGAAGTGTTGGAGAGCTTCCTTCAGGGAGGGCTGGTAGCTGAGATGTTGAGGGCTTACCCTCCCCCAGGGTGACCACTCTGGAGAGGCCCCATCCTGTCAGGCACAGATTGTGGTGCCTCCTATGCCACCGTAAAATGTCACATCCTGTATTAGTGTCTTCACTGGTTATTGGCTCGATTCTCTGAAAGTGTCTGTGCATTCTGAGGTTGTTAGGAAGAACAGCCGACTCTGGCCACAACTCCCAGAGGTACAGCCACTGTCCAGATACCAGAGAAGGCGTGGCTGGGGTGACCATCAGAGAGTCACCTGGAAACGCTTCCAAAGGAAGCAGGGTTGGGATTCACTCTAGCTTCGAGTAGAACTTCTTTGTGACTAATGTTTGTTTGGTAAGAAGGGCATTGAGTGTGTGACTGAGCGTGTGTGCTCGTGTGCGTGTGAGTGTGAGCTGTTGAGAGGCTGTCCCCCTCCCACAGGAATATTTCAGATTTCTAGACTCTGAGTTGTTACCAACTATTCCTCTGGTGTGATTTCCATTAGTCTTAGGCACAAATAACTTCCTTGCCTATCCAAGGGTGCTGAGAGAGGGATGTCTGAATGGTTGTGAGATACATGCTTCCGCAGTCTGGGTTTGCCACAGTATAGTTCTCATGTTTCCGTGGGAAACCCATTAATTTCCCTTGCTAGACCCATGACTGAGGACAGTGTTCACAGTGAGCGTGTCTTGTCCTGTGAACAGGAACACGCTTCCCGTCCCCCCATGAGTGTGTCCACCTTCAACGGAGAAGAAAGGCAGAGAAATAACACATAGGTACTTTTTCTTTTATTGGAATGTGGGGGAAGCTTTTAATTAAATAAGACTGCCGTCATCAAACACTTTGAAACCCTGACCTTACACACTGCACTTTGATCTCTCGTCCTGACATCATGTTTCAGCTGTGCCAAAGTCCTCGGCCGGTGTGCCGTTGTCATTCCGCGGCCTCCCTCTCTTGACAAACTCCATTTCTTCATTCCTTCCTGGGGAACTGTATCAATCTTCAGTCCCAGCCCCTTCTTAACCTTCAGTCACCAAGGAAGCCAGCTCTCCATGTACAGACGTACGGAGGGCTTCCTGAAGTTTCTCAAACGCTCAAGTATTTCTCCTATGGAGCTGTGCAGTGGCGAGGCCCTGCTTTCCCAGAGCTGCATCCCAACGGTCTAAAGGAGCCGCCGTCACACAGAGACTCAGATAATGGGGAACGGACTGAGGCAGTGGGGAGGCTTAGAGTCAGGATGAAGGAAAGAAAGGGATGGACAGAAGGACGGACAGTGAAAGGAGAGACAGAGCAGTGGGTGGGTAGGGATGGGTGGCAGGGGGCGAAGTGTGCTCAAACCGTGCATGGGTGGTTAGGGCGTAGATGGGTGGTGGACAACGGAAGGGGTGGATGACGGTGAAGAAATGGGTGGTGATAACAGAGGGATGGAATAGTGAATAGTCCTGAGTTCTGTGTAGCAAGGCCTGTCTGGGCCAAATATTTCTTCATGAAATCTTGTCTCCCTCCCTGAATGATGCCGCGTACTGAATGACCTGAGCCGGTCCACGGCAGCGGGTTGACTGCATTGCAACTGCTTGTTTTGGAAGAAGCGTGCTTTTGCATCAATTAGATCTTTCCATCTCTCGCATTAGCACTGACGTCGGGTTCTTAGAGCCCACTATGGGGTCATAAGTGGCAACGGGAGCTGAGCGAAGAAGGGAGCTTTGTTAGCTGGCCGGTGTGATGCACTCTTGGGGCCACAGTCGCTGATTGCCTAAGGCAATTGTTTGACACCTGACAGTAATTTTGAGCTTTTATCAGCCTCGGGAAGGAGGGCATTTCGGGATGTAATTTTGTATGTATATATCATGAACAGGAATCGAGGTATTTTTTATGAACCATTAAGAACAGGTATTCATTTGTATTTCTTATGCCCTTTTTAAGACACAAAAGAAGCGTTCTTTTCATCCTCAATCTGGGCTTTTAGAAATAAATCAACTTTAAAAGGTTAACAAAAATTTCGAAACGGTTCTCTTCTCTTAGAAGTTCAAGTTGATACAATCTCAATTCCATCAAAATGCGATTCTTCTTGGCAAATTTTATAGACAGCCGCTCTCCCCTCCCTGTCCCCTTTCAGCCCGTGAATGGCTTCTTTCAGGGGAGAAGGCTGCTGTGCAAACATTGCTCTGCAGTAACAAAGCTGCGCCAGCGACAAGGCTCCTCCTTCAGATGTGGACAGTGGCCCGTCTAATGCTGTTTGAGTAGTCTGCCATTAAAGTAATTGTGATGAACGGCACTACAAAAGTCCTCTTCTTTAAGAACACCACCAAATCAGGAATATTACTACTCTTAGGAGATTATCTGCCAGCAGGTAAAAAACATTTAAGGTTAAAAACAAACCTGCTCTGTGTCCTTCTATCCAATAGATAGATTTTTATATACCATATTAGTGTTATCTGCACTCTGACATTGCCTGGAAGTTGTCAACTATGACTACCATCATGAAATGCTAATAGTTTTGATAAATACCAATAGGTCATGTAAAGCTCTTTAAAAGCTCACTTGGGAGTGGAGTAACAGTAAACAGGACTGTAGATTTTGTGTTAGGATTGCTTCTCATTTACCTAAGTGTTTACTTAATACAACAAATATCAGATATGCATATAAAATATATCACCATTGATTCTCTTGGTGTCAGTTGCTATATGAGACATTAAAGAAATTCAGGTCTGGATAAAGAGATTACTATATTATTTTTTATATAATTTTGAGAACAGGATGTGTTCACCACGTGTCTCACAAGTACGAAGAATCATCTCTGTACCTTTGCCCCCCAGTGGCGTGGAACATGTCACATGAGAGGAGACTGCTTTGTGCTCATCTTACCTGGTGGTGACTGCTGTCCCTTCTCCATTCAGATCTCCTCTACCCTCAGCTGGGAACACCAGCCCTGAACACATGGGAAAAACAGGCCACCTGCTGCCCGTTGGCTCTCGTTTCTCTCTTTTTCCCTGCAATTAATCTCCAGGAGGGGCATATTTTCATTCCGGCCTCATCCCGGTTCTGCAGGAAGATGGATGTGTGCACAGAGTGTCAGCAAGGGCCACTAGTAGCAGGTAGGGAGGTGAGGGCGGTAGAGCCCTCTAACTTTCTAAAAGCTAATAAATAAATGACTATTGTTTCCTCAAACACTGATATGCTTACCCTGATGTAAACACTGTACAATGTTCTCCATTGCTGAAATACCATGGAACAAGATATGCTATACACAGTTTTTATGTCTTTTTGTATCAGACAAAAATACACATAAAATGAAAAACATGAGAATGACCTTTACAAAACAAATGAATGTATACAACCTAAATTTTTTAAAGGAGTAAAACCAAGAGGCTTTCCTCCTTCCCAGAACCCCTCCCTCTGTACCCCAAATCACTGGTTTCCCTTCCAGCTTCTCCCTTATGCCAAACCCCTGTTGCTAAGCAGGATGGCTACCTCCTACTGTGAGCAAATTGGCTAGCTCTTGCTCTGTCTAAAACTTGCTATCTGTGGCATGTGGCACTCACCCACTTTAGGATTCCCTGTTCCCATTCTGCCTCCATCCTGCTATATGTGGGGTTATGGAGGATAGGGCCCTGGGCTACACCCAAACAGCACAGGGGCCATCTGCTAGCCTTCCCCCTCTCACACTGGAGCACTTAAATGTCTAGGAAACATACTACTGAGGTTAAAAAAAATCTGGGTAGGGAAACCAGCATGAAAGGAAAAGAGGCTAGAGCCTGGTGATGCCCTGAGGGCACCCCGTTCCTCTGACACGCCACCCTCATTCTGCCCTTGCCTAGCCTGCTCCCAGCTTCCTGCTGAGCATAGGGTAGGTGCTGACGAGAAACCCTGCTGGATCTTTGGCTGTACTCTGTCTTCATTTTCCTCCTCCTTGTGCTGTTCATTGCAAATGCAGCCTGCCACTTAGTTTATGGCCTGTGATAATCTGGAGGCAGGCACACACTCACCCAAACTCAGCCTTTTGCTTCGTGAGAAGCCAGGGAGTACTTTTTGGCCCATATGAGCAACGACAGGTTTGTTAAACAAGGAATGTGTACGCGTTTACGGAGGTGGGAAGACGTCCCAAGCGGGTGACTTGGAACCTCCCACTACTTGTGCCACAGCTGGCTCTTGTCTTCTTTCTGTGCATAAAGAATTCCTCACAGTGGGAATAAATTTAAGAAACAGGCAAGCCAGTTCCTTCACTGTCGGCAGTCCCCACAGTGTGGGTACAGGCCTACAGCAGGGATGCTGAGACCCAGTGAGGCACACTAACATGAGAATGACTTCTCCAGCCCCAGCAGCAGACACTCCATGGGAGCAGGTGTAGGCTGGTATCCTCATCAACAGCACCTGAGCCACAACTGGTCATCTCCAGCCTCCTGCTCCCTTCCAGGACTGTGAGTACTCTATCCCAACAGATATCCTTCCTGTAACAAGCATAGAGTATCCCCAGCATCAGCTCCCTGCACTGCCTGTCCCTCACCACAGCTCTGTGCCTATAGAACCCGATTGCTGATGGTAGGAGATTTTGTATGTATAGTAGTTCAGGTTTGGGGTGCCAAGAGCTAGGGATGGTATTGAGACCTGATGAGATATGCTAATTAACAAAGTTAAATGTCAAATAATTAGAAAAGGGTAAAACAACACGGTAAAAGGCTTTCTTTAAATAAAACTGACAATCCAAAGATGCAAAAGCTGATCGTAGCTGTGGGCTGGTATTGTTTAGCAACTGGTTTTCCAAAAACACAAAAACCCAATGTACAGTGTTTGCCAGTCTCCTACTGAGGCTGGTTTCAAGCTAACCACTTGATGTCAACTGGCTCACAGAATTCCTGAAAATGTAACATTTGGCTCCCTTGCCCTGGCAAGTGCCAACTTCAGCATGCATCAAGCCACTATGGAGCATGTCTTGTGAGGTTCCAATAGAATAGCACATTTCAATTTATCTTCATCTCCATCAGAATGCAACCAGGAGAGTAGCTGGGAAATGTGGAGCCAGGGTGTAACTGTGCCAGCCTGTGGTACCCAGGTAATGTTACCAGCCCAGGGTCCCCAGGCCACGTCACCAGCCCAGGGTACCCAGGTAACATCACCAGCCCAGGGTCCCCAGGCCGCGTCACTAGCCCAGGGTTCCCAGGTAACATCACCAGCCCAGGGTTCCCAGGTAACATCACCAGCCCAGGGTCCCCAGGCCGCATCACCAGCCCTGGGTACTAGGGACCGAGTGATCCTTGTTGTACTTGGCTTTGCAGAAATAAATACCACATAAGATGGAGATCTCTAGGGTGAGTGCTTTGTTTAAAAAGAAGCATGAAAGAGAAGTCAAAGAGATGGGGAGCCTAATGCCCAGCGTCTGCCATCACTAACCATCCAGCAGTGATCAGAACTAGAGATGGGAATGGTGAGGAAAACCGCCACTGTGTACAAATCCTGATATGGTGCTCAGGTGGAAAGGGTCACCTAAAGAGCTTTGTTTATTTGTGAGTGTGTGTGAGTCTCTGTGTATGAGTGTGTAAGTATAGGTGTCTGCGTGTGTCTATGTGTGAGTATATGTGTCTGTGTGTTTGTGAGTGTGTGTGTCTGTGTGTGTTTGAGTGTGTGACTGTGTTTGTGTGTATGTCTGTGTGTGAGCGTGTGTCTGTGTGTGTGTTTGAGTATGTGTGTCTGTGTATCAGCGTTTGAGTGTTTGTGTCTATGTGTGAGTATATGTAGATCTCTGTGTGTGTTTTTCTGTGTGTCTATGTGTGAGCATATATATCTGTGTATGTGTTTTTCTGCATGTATCTATGTGTGAGCATATGTATCTGTGTGTGTATTTTTCTGTGTGTGTCTATGTGTGAGTATACGTAGATCTCTGTGTATGTTTTTCAGTGTGTGTCTATGTGTGAGTATATGTATCTGTGTGTGTTTTCTGTGTGTGTCTATGTGTGAGCATATGTATCTGTGTGTGTGTGTGTGTTTGTGTCTTTCTTTATTACTTTTTAGCCTCACTAATTTAGACAGGGTCGCCCACAGAACCTGGGAGCTTGCAGTTTCAGTTACACTGCCTGACTAGCCCTGGGGTTGCAGACACACATAACCACGGCTTCCCTTTTCATGGGTGCTGGAGATCTGAACCTAAGTCCTTAGAGGTGACCAGCAAGCACTTCGCCCACTAAGCCATCTCCCCGCCCAAGACCTTTAGAGCAGTCTGAGAGGGGCGATGGCTTGGAGAGGCACAGGAGCCCAACTCCTATTGGCTGGTGTGGGAAGAGAGCCATCCCTAGGGCATCAGGGTTCATCACAGTTCGCAGACCACTCCTTGGGATGGAGATGTAGCCACAGCAAAGTTGACAGCACTCGCAGCATAGCAGTGGGAACTCGGGCTCCTGCTCACACAGCATCCTGGTGAGGCAGGCTAACCCCATTCAGTTCACTGACCCAATCAACTCCCTTCTCTGCTTTCCTCCTCTCTGCTTACTTCTTTTTGTTATGTTTCCCTTGTTTTTCCCTGTGGGGCTCTTCTTATTACTGTTCCTCCGTCATTACCTTCTGTTCCTCTTGCACATTGCCATTTTATCTCCTTATTCCCATCTTCTTGATCCCTAGGTAAAGCACTAATTATCATTTATATGCTGATGACTCAACAGCTTTATCTATAGCCCAGAACTCACTCTCTAGCTCTAGACACATTGAGATAACTGTCTGTGTGCAGGCCACTTCACGCATGTTTCTCATAGTCCCCAAAGTCAGGAAGAGAACAGTTTATCAAGACCCTCTATGCTATGCACTGATGGCTTCCTGGATTCTTGGCACCAGGAAACTCGAAAAGCCTGTTCCTCGCCTAATAAAGAATTAATCACCAAGTGCTGCCTGTCTCACAGGCTCGCCCACCTGAGGTCCTGCACAGGCTGAAATAAGAGACAAGGTGCCACCCACAGGAAGCTCCTGGAGTGTCTTGACTCCCCTGTAAGGATTCTAAAAGTATTTCTTTAACTTTTATCTGTATATGTGTAAACCTGAGTGTGTGTTTGCACGCCTTGTGTACACAGGAGCCCACAGAGGAGAGCAGAATCCCCAGGAACTGGAATTACAGACAGTTAGGAGCTTACATGTAGGTGATAGGAACCCAAACTGGGTCATCGGCAAAAACAGTGAGCACTCCTAACCTCTGAGCCATCCCTCCAGCCTGCTCCAGCAAGAATCCTAAGAAACCTCCATGGAAACAATCCAGAAGTCACCCTGAAACAAATGATAGAAATTAAACTATTTCAGCAAAGGGGTCTGGAGCAGCGGCTCAGTTGATAAAGAGTGCTTGCTCTGCAAGCGTGAGGACCTGAGTTCAAATACACAGCACACACACAAAGACAGGACAGGGCCGCAAATGTCTTTAGCCTGAGCAGTGGTGTGTGGAGACAGGCGATGCTCATTAACCAACTGTCCTACCTAAAATTTGTGTTCACTGAGTGACTCTGTCTCAGGGGAATAAACCATAGACAGAGAAGACACCTGGCATTCTCCTTCTCTGCCCCCACATTCACATGCATAGGGACACACATTCAACATGTATGTACATGCACAGGGGCATGCTTCCAGCATGCATTTGCATGCAATACACACACACACACACACACACACACACACACATATATATATACACACACCAGCAAAATAATTAAAGTTTTATCTTTTAAATCAACCAAAGGGAAATCACAGAATTAAAAAGTGAAATCACTAAAAGTGAAATCACACTAGAAGAGCTCTAGAAAATTATGCTGATGATGAGAAGGATGGAGCTGGTGATGCTGAGGGTGGAGCAGGATTTGCACCATTATAACAATAGAAAGAAAGCAGAACGAAAGGAACTAAGACAGCTCTAACTTCCCAAAGGGCACAATGAATGGTAAGTGTTTTGCAATAGCAACCCAAGAAGCAAAGCCGGCAGTAAAGCTGAAGGTGTGGAGGGCTATGGCTAGCAGCATTGCAACGATTGACGCAAACACAGGTCAGAAAGGCTGGATCCACCCAGAGTGGATGCCCAGGAAAGCTAAGCCAAGAGCCTCCTACTTGACATCCCAGCCGTTCAGGGAAAGCCTTGAGCTCAGCTGTAGTAAGGTGTAGGATCTATTACACTCTGACCTGAGTGACAGCAGGTTCTCATCCCAAACTCACCGTTCGGGTACTGCTAGAGGACTGGGGACCATTCTTTGGTGATAACAGGAAAATAAAGACACTCTTAGATTAGGACAGCAGAGGGCAAGGGTGTTGGGACTGCTTCTTTATTTTTAAGACTTTATTTTTAGTTTCAATGTGTGCATGTGTGTGTCTATGAGAGGGTTTGGCCAGAAGATAATGTTAAATGCCGGAGTTACAGGTGATTGTGAGCTACTTCATGTGGGTACTGGGAACTGAACACTGGTCCTCAGCGAGAGAGATTTACACTCTTGACCACCGAGCCATCTCTCTAGCCCTAGTAGTTCTTCCTAAAGAATGGCTTAAGGGGAAAGTAAATGGTCAAAGAAATAATCTCAAAGTGTTAGGACAAGGGAGGCCAGAAGAAGCAAGGGTGGAGGTGTGGGTAAGCACAGACAGTCTCTTTCCTAGGAGGGTTCTAAACCCTCAGTGAAAGGTAGTCTACCTGCAGAGATGAAATCCCATAATGGAGTACTGTAAGTACTGCCAAGAACATATTTAAAGCAGTGCAATTAAAACCATTGCAAACAGGTGTGGTGGTTAATTTTTGTCAACTTGACACAAACCTAGACATACCCAGAAGAGGGAATCTTATCCAGGAATCATGTCCATCAGATGAGCCTGTGGGCATATCTGTGGAGCATTGTCTTGATTGCTAATTGATTGATGTAAGAGAGCCCAGTCCACTGTGGGCGGTACCATCCCTAGGTCCTGGGTTGCATAAGAAAGATAGCTGAGCTAGCCAGGGGAAGCAAACTGGTGAGCACTGTTCCTCCATGGTCCTTGCTTAGTGTCTGACTCCAGATTTCCACCTTCGTTTCCCTTAATGATGAATCGTAACTTACGAGACAAATAAAACCCTGTGCACCTCCAAGTTGCTCTTGATCGTGATGTTTATTGCAGCAAACTAGGATAGTAAGAAAACACAGTTCAAATCCCTAATAGAGCGTGAGCAGCACTGAGGGCGGCAAAATGAAATTAAGCGGAGTCCAAGAAAGAGAGTACAATACAAACAAATAAAATGGCAGAGTTAAGGCTTAAGAAAATCAATAGCTATCTATACTGTAAGTAGCAGAAACAGGACCAGTTAAGACACAGCTATGCCCCCTGAGTATCACAAAACAAACAAAACAATGGCAGAAACTCAGCAGCCTGCTCTCACAAGAAACATTGGATTGCAACAGAGACAACTTCAAACTGAAGTCGCGAAAACTAATGCACCACGCCAGCAAGCGAATATCCACGTAAGGCGTGGCTGTATTAATATAAGGAAAAGTAGGTTTTAAAATGAAAACACATGAGCCTGAGGAAAAGATATAATGATCTTTGCTATGTGTGCAATGAAAGATCACAAGGAATTTGCCCAAAATTCATAGAATTCATCCCTGAATTTACTGTGGCTACAGAATGTAAGATTCACAAGAGCAACACAGTTTCAAACACTGCCATTATGGACATGAGAATAAAACAGAACAACTGTCAAATATAATTATTCTAAAAGAATAAAATAGTTCCATGTAAATATAATACAAAGTCTGAATGCTGAAAATTATCAAATTCTAATGGAACAAACCCAAAATCAAGAAAAATGGATGAAAACCATATGTTCATGGGTTGGAAGCCTCAACACAGGAGAAAAGTCAATTATCCCAAAAGTATTCTGCAGGTATCATATAATTACCATCACTGTCTCAGGTGGCTCATGGATCCAAGTAATTGGTTCCCATTCTCCATGGAAAGCACAGGACCTTCAAGAGCTAAACCATCAGAGAGTCAGGACATCT